>NW_027316532.1:4665260-4698023 GCF_026437365.1 Eucyclogobius newberryi | reverse complement strand
ACAATCAGGTGACCACTGCAGTCAATACACAGACAACCCTCCAGCTCAAAACGTTGGCTCATGTCCTCAGATCACAATATAATCATAAGTGACCATTTTAGAAGCAAAATTATGTCATTTCTATTCAATCTAGAGCCTGTAACGTAGACCCAAATGTATAGTGAGTTTTATGTGGCAGTTTATATCACAATAACTTTACTTTCGCATTCAGATTCACGCTGTAAATCTGCAGACATTAGGTCATGGGCTGCAAATGCTCGTAATAGCGTGAATAAGAGGCGCTACGTGTTGTTAATGATCCGGCAAATTCAAAATGATTCAGATGCAGAACCAGTGTCACCAGTTTAGTGCTTTCAGGAACTCTCTAGACACACCCCCTTTTGGAAGATTACTCTGCAAGTTTCTGTTCTTCGTTATAATCAGCTCTTTTTGCAGCCCGTTTAACAGCCATTTACTCAATATTCTCTTTTTACACATCTCCAAAACAACTATTACAATATCAGCCAATCAAAAGTATATCTGCGGAGGGCGTAGTCAGTGTTGAAGTGCAGACGAGTTCTTGGAGGCATCTGAAAAAGAGGTCACTGAGGCCAATGGTTACCTCACTGTGGACTCAGGACTGATGGAGCAGATGAGAGCCAGGCACAGGACCAAACACATACTCCATTTCTGCATATCCAGCCCAGAGTCCATAATAATATAATAATAATAATAATAGTATTTATTGGTGATGTTGGCAAAAATATATATCTGGACATGGATTATTATTATAAAAATTGGGTGCGATTTTTGTAATCCATCTTTAAATAAGTGTGTTAGGTAAAATTGGTGACTCTAAATTGGCCCTAGTGAATGAATGTGAGAGTGAACTGTCTGTAATGTCTATGTCTCCGTGTCAGTCCTGCGACAAGTTGGCCACTGTCCAGGATGTACCCCGCCCAAGGCCCGAAGTCACTGGGATAGGCTCCAGTCACCCGCGACCCCGAAAGGGAACAAGCGGTAGAAAATGGATGGATCTTTAAATAAGACTATGTTGTAAATGGTCTGTAAATAAGAGGTGGCACTTAGAAAATCCCTTTTTGTTTATTATCCTTATGACGATACTCTGAAATGTGGTAAAATGTGCTTGTTAAAAGGGGATGTATGTGATTTTTACTGTCCTCAATAGGTGAAAAACAGAACTACTACATTTAAACTTTAAATTGCAGCCGTCCAAATGTATTACCCACTTAATTAATGCATTCCAAGCATCCTAATTTTGCACAGTGATGAGTTTATAGGAGCGTTTCACACCTTTCAGAGGCAGTAAAGCGAACAACTAACAAGCTCGCAGTGCACATGTCATGAGTTTTAATTCAATTTATCTTGTCTTATTAATAAAACGATTAAATGATGAAAGTTTATTTTATTTTGTGTTGCATTTTAACAGGGACACATGAAAAATAACTTTTCCCATTGGGTTTTCCCTGTATAAATAAATATAATGAATGAATGAAGTTTCGCTGTATTTGAGTAAACTTTTGCACTTTATCATTAAATTGCTTTCAAATTAATTTCCACAATATCGGTACTGAAGCTTGGTGCCAGTATTTTTTCGATATATATTTTCTATTGCATTCATTTATTTTTACACAGACTAATGAGTAAAAGGTGGAAGAGAAGAGCAATTAGTCTAAAAATATTGCTGTATGTTTACACAATCACGCAACAAATGATTTCATAACCCAGATAAATACGTTCCATTATTATATTTATTATTCGTCATTATTTATTTATAAGTGAAAAGTGAACTGGTACTTAAAAATGAGGAGTTATGATCAAGAAATAAAACAGAGCACCAACAATTATAACTGAAATCTTTATCAAAGCATATAGATCGGAACTTTCAAGAGGAATAATATCTAAAGTATATGGATGTATCAATGACTTGGACAGCCAATCTACTAAATATATAAAAATTAGATGGGAAAAGAAAGGTAATTTAGTTTTGACAGATGAGGAGTGGGAAGAAATATGTACATCACAGTAACTCTCTAGACACACCCACACACACAAAGTCCCATGTTTGGAGGGGATTTTGTTGGAAGAATGTGACCTGTTTTTTTCATAACACCATGTCAGAGTGCACAATATTCACAGGGAGGGGCCGAATGTTGGAGAGACTGTGGCAGCCGGGGGGCAGATCATTACCATGTGTTTTGGGACTGTCCGGTTGCACAGAAATATTGTGCACAAATTAACAAGGCAATACAGACTGCTTCTGACACCGCTGTCCCACTCAATTTTGGAACCATGTATTTGGGCCACAAAACTCCGTGGATATAATGGATGGATATCTATGGAGCATACTATTGGCCGCCAGGAAGGAGGCAATCACACACAAAAAATGACACAAACGGCTCCGATGATTAAGGACTGGACGGACATCATAACTGACATACATGGAAAAAATAACCGCCGGACACAACTTGAAAATAGCCAAATTCAACAACAACAATGGACAAAATAGGACTCATACTTCCTGCCATGAGATGTGTTAACTTTCCTTTGGATGCCACCTCATTATCTGTTCTGTTTTTTTTATATGTTGTTAAAATACTTATATAGATTTGCTTAAAATATTGGTTATCTGCGATACCAGCAAGCCAAATATGAGATATCAGTATCTGCAGAAAGAAGACACAACAAAAGCCATTCTCTAATTAAAAATAGTATAATTTCTTCCTCCAAACCACATGCGTTTCTTGAGAGAGACTTGGCTGTGAACCTCTTCAAACATATCACTGATGATTAGGAATAACTGAATCTCAAACTCCATTCAAATCCCATTATTTGCAAAGCCATTATAATAAGTCAAACGAGTATGAGTAGTTGGTATTGACAGAGTGGCTGCCCCTCCCCCACAGCGCTGCAGTAGTAAATTCCTCTCTTGGGCGTTCAAGGTCAAAGAGTTCATTTCCTGAACACGACAAAGGCGCTCCATGTAATGTGTTGAATGTGTTTACAGCTCTGCACATGAGCTTCAGGAGACAATCTGTCAGAATCTACTCTTTGTACATCAGTTTGTGTGTTACACTGGTAAAAGGACTGAAAATACAATCTGAACATTCACAGATACACCCGTGGTTTCTTGTACAAACATTTACCTAAATACATGATTCTTGAATTAGTTTAACAGTTCAGATTTCAATTAGAGATGAAAAAGTAAGTATATTGTTGCAGTGTTTATAAAAAAAATGAAATAAAATGCTGTAAAAACGGGCTGATGATTGATCACAACGCCGTGTTTTAACTACACGCAGACACTGATGTGGATTTATTACGAAACACAACATGCAGATTTTTGACACACGGCTCCGCGCTGAAGACTGTGTTTTCTGTCGTTTTTCCAGCTTTTCTGCTTAAGATGATACACAGTGCTTTGTTTGGACATGGAGGATTAAAGTTCAAATGTACTGTTTGTGCAGGGTGTGCGCTCTCTGGTGTCTGCGCTGTGTTTGTTGTTTGTGTTGTGTTCATTGACGCAGATATCTAAAGCAAAGGAACCGGAAGTTAGCACCAAACAGAACTTTATTCTTTCCAGTACTACTTGGACCTTTTGGGCTGATCCTAATTGGGACTGAATAACGGTGCCAGGCGCTAATGGCCGCAGCCTGTGTTCTCCCGCGGTCAAACAAACCCCTCTGCTGTGGCTTCTGCAGGAGCGGCTGGTGGTTACTGACCCATCTCTTTGATTTATCGTGTGCTACGTAGCACCAAGTCTTTAGTTTATTCAAATCCATAACCCAGAACCGCCGCAAAGTTCCAACCTTAGAGTTTGATACGCTGTCAAACTTCCACTTACAACAGTTTAACACTTCATGTGGACTGTACTGCATTTACGAGCTGTATAAAGAGCCGGATTGAGAATGGGTCAAATAATGACAATGCTCTGACTCAGCATGATAGAGGGCTGGGTTATAGGACTGGGTATGGGTATAGGGCTGGGTTATAGGGCTGGGTAGAGGGCCGGGGTAGAGGGCCGGGTTATAAGGCTGGGTAGAGGGCCGGGTTATAGGGCTGGGTAGAGGGCCGGGTTATAGGGCTGGGTAGAGGGCCGGGTTATAGGGCTGGGTAGAGGGCCGGGTTATAGGGCAGGGTTATATGGCTGGTTTAAAGGGCAGGGTTACAGGGCAGGGTATGGGTAGAGGGCAGGGTATGGGGCTGGGTAAGATAAGATATGGGTATAGGGCAGGGTATAGGGCTGGATATGGGTATAGGGCAGGGTATGGGGCTGGGTATGGGTTTGGGTAGAGGGCAAAGTATAGGGCAGGGTATGGGTATAGGGCAGGGTATATAGGGCTGGGTATGGGGCTGGGTATGGGGCTGGGTATGGGGCCGGGTATCGTTAGGAGCCTGGCAATGTAATATACATATCGATACTTTGCTCACTACACGATACATACCCTGATACAGTGCAGTCCCGATATAATATTTGTAAAATATAATAGTTACAGTAAACTGTAAAGTTTAACAAATTGGGTGCAGTATTTGCTACAACAGGCAGCCAGAAACTAATTCTTACTTTCAGGTTAAAACACCTCCTCATTATTGATATAGAAAGTTTATAAAAGTGACCAAATGATCCACTGATGAGTGCAGCAGTGCGCACAGACTTTCAGGGCTATTTTTAGCTCCGCGCTCAGCTCCTTCTCTCCGCTGCTAGAGTTTATGCAGTTTGGGGCTTTAAACTTTGTAGACACTTTAGTCCATGTGTTAAATAGAATGTTCGCAGCAGAAATCTTTCCTGTGAGCTCTCGTGTGTGTGCAGAGTTGCAAAGGCTAACGTTAGCTTGTCAGACTGTCACGGCTGGTTTTACATTCTCAGGTTTTAAAAATGCCACCAAAAAGCCATGCCTATTGTTACGCTTGTACGCTAGAATATGTCCACAGATCAGTTTTTAATGAATGACAAAGTTCCAAAACTCTTACATCTTTCACTTGCTTTGATTGTGCGCTCAATGGACACTCACTGCTGCACTGCCCCCTAATGTCTGGGGGGAGTACAGCTATTGAGAGCTGAAGTCGATAATGAATAGTAGTATTTAATATCAATATAATCTAGGAATCAATATTTTGCACACCCTTACATGGATAGACATGTAATTGATTGTAAGCAATGTTTTAGCAAATGTATAAATATACCGTATTTTCCGTAGTTGCACTAGCCAAAAAATGCATTAAAAAAACATATATAAGTTGCACTGGAGTAAGTATGAAATGCGGTTGCAAGTGTAAAAATAACAAATATCACATATAAGTCGCTCCGGAGTATAAGTATATAAATGTAAGTATAAGTTGCACCCCGGCCAAAACAATGAAAACAGGTTAATTTGTTTAATGCGTAAGCAAACTATGTGCAAATGTGCGTGTGCCTCTGCTGTTGCTCCTTTGGGAGGAATGAGAAGATTAATGGATGAACATGTTCACTAGTTTGGCAACCTGTGTACAGATTATTTATGATTATATCAATGTTTTAAGGGAGGGTCTACAGAGCCGCGAAACTGCCATGTTATTTTGTGCCGCGGCTCCTGAAACTGCCGGGATATTTGACCGTGCCGGGTTAGGGTCAAGGATAGGGTTAAGGATAGGGTTAGCCATGAGGTTATATGGCCGTGCCGCGGCTCCTGAAACTGCTGGGCCATTTGACCGCGCCGCGGCTCTGCAGCCAGGGCCATGTTTTAATGCAGTGTTCTCGCTGGGCTGAGGTTTGAGGATGGCAGTGGGACACCAAAAAAATGTCCACGGATGTCCGCGGAGCAACGCACCCGAACACGCAAGCGAGCGCAGCAGCACCCTAAAATGCCGGTTATCTTAATACCTGGCGGTATTTTTTCAGCACGGCGGGCGGCCGCATGACAGCATCTTTTGGGCATGGCGGGTGCCGGCGGCAGCATCGCGGGCCGCCATGCCAAAAGCCCTCAGCGAACACTGTAATGGGATTCAAACTTAGGCCAAAAAGAACGCCTGTCTGTGGTTAATTTCAGTTTTCTTCTAACATTTGAACCTGCCCTGTTTTTATCCAGAGTTCATCTGATGCGCACGGACAAAGGGATAAGATAAGATAAGATAATCCTTTATTGTCCCATATGGGGAAATTTCATTGATGCAACGCAGGTAGATACAGAGGTAGATACAGAAGAAAAGATGTGATGTGAAACCTGCACGCTCTCTCCTCTAACCAGCGCAGCCCAAAAGATGAATCTGGGACAGAGGATCATAAGGATACAAACAATCATTTGAAATCCTTGTGACGCCACATCGTTGTGTAAACTCTAATAGTCTGTTCTGCGCAGACGTTTACACCTACTTTTGGGACGTACTACATTTTCACACAGTTTTACTCCCCGTAGTCTCGTATACAGCGGCACAGAATTATACTAGTAGCATCTTCTCTGCTTCAAATATTTCGCATTGGGGCAAAATGACCGTTTTGCTTATTCATTGGGTTGCAGGTGCTAAATCACAGGTGCACAGAAAAGTCTCTATGATCATGATGCAGGCTTTTAGATACAGACCAGTCTTCCCGTAATTTGGGCGGGGTATTTTAAAATGTGGATGGGCATTTTCGAGTGCAGGGATGGCCATTTTATTAATAAATCTTAGAAAAAAAGGGAATATTATCCTTAAATCGAAGCATTTAGTCCGCCATTACAGTTCACTGTTTACAAGTGAAAATGTGTATACTGCGCGCTGATTGGTCGACAAAATTTGTGTGAGTGACTCTGATTGGCTGCCGAGCCGTGGTCCGGAGAATGCCGAAGCAACTCATTTTTCCCTCGTACCCCCAGACAAAATTATTTGGACGGGGTGTTTTTTCTAAAAGCCTTTCATGATGGTTTGACAAAACTATTCATATGCTTTTTGGACAAACTGCACCTTGCCAATAAGCCAACAACCAATAATTGTTAGTTGCTAGTTCTAAATTCTAACCATGCAGCAGCCATGGCTCTTTAGCTGTTATAAGTTATGTCAAAACTCGCTGTGCATTAAAGCCAGCTTCACACTTATAAGATCTTTAGCTAGATTTGAAGAGTTTATTCCTCAAGTCTGTGGGGTCAGTGTGATTCTGTTATAACCATTTGTCGAGTCACAGTTCCAAAACATCAAACTGTATCACAGCTAATCAGAAGCCGGCTCAAACAGCTCGATTCAGAGGGGATTAGTTTTACCTGGGAACGTTTGTTTGTTTTATTTTATGTCAGTAATTCACACAATTTTAATCCGGAAATAACGGACTGGTAAAGATTTTTTAATTAATCTATAATAATTGTGTTTCTTATATTTTCGACTTTTTTAGATTGTTTTTTGTGTTGTGTGTGTACTGTAGCGCCAAACGTTGTTTTTTACCACGCTACATCCACACGTTCATATTTCATCATAACAGCCGTAGTCCCTCTTTTTTTAATCCATTCACGCTGACAAAGCCGCTTATTCAATCTTTGCATCCAAACTATCCAACTTTTAGCAAAAAAAAGCAATAATTGGATTGGAAAATGATTTGTGGCGATTTAATATGATTCTGTTTTGTGCAAATCTGGATGTAAAATGGACAGAGAGACATATTTGATTATAATTATTTGTTTAACCAGGCTATATGAGCGCAGATATACTGTATAAAGCAAACACATTGTGACACTTTTTTTAAGTCCAATAATCTAATATAGCCTGTCAGGTAGATTAATGTTTCATAAAGGCTGGACCGACATTCATTTTGCTTGCCAAATGTAAAGGTTGATGTTGTTTTATTCTGTCCTCATTATTTACCCTAAATGTTTATTTTGGGGTTTCATGCTTTGTGCAGCAGGGGGGAAACTGAGCAGCTGCAGCGCTGCCTGTGGCTGCAGAGTGACACGATCAACTCAGACTTTTAACAGTGAAAATGGTGACTTGAAGTTAGCCGAGGAGCCCAACAATCCGCTCGCTCTGCATTGGGCTGATCGTAAAAACATGTGTGTTCACGGTGCAGAAAACACATGAAATAATGTGATGTTGTAATTGCCATAATCAGTTGATAATTATTGTGCATCCCTAATTATTACATTTTACCCGAGGTAAAAGTAATCCTGTCCGAAGAGGGCTTTATGACAGCTCCTGTGGCCTTTACCAGCAGGATTTAATCCACATGGGTTTCTTTAGTTCAATTTCACTGTAATTATGGAACATGGAGGCAGCTTCCACCTGGTCAACTTGTGTATTTGTTTATTATACAGACCATGTTCATTTTCATAGTCTTCCTAAAAACATTAAGCGTGTTGTGTCGCTGTCCTTCATGAGAGTGTGAGACAAACGAACTCTGGGAGTGTCCAGTTGAGTCTTAAAATGTATTATTTTAAAATCATCTTGTGTGCAGCCAACTTAAGCAGCTACAAAACAATTCCTTATTTATGTGTACACAACAATACAAGAATAAATTCAACTACATCAAGCCGTTAAAACACAGAAAGCAGCATTCCAGCTGCCTGAACTAAAACAAGTGCTTAATGCTTATGAAACCTCGGCCATCTAATTGGGTCACCAGGTTGACTGCAGCCACCCTTAAGAACATTAGTCTTGGCGGGATTGTAAAAGCTTAGACCCTCAGACTGTTTACGAACTCAGTAGTCACAGTCTGAACATTCGAACTTTCTTACCTTTGAGTGTTGAGGGCCAAGTCATACGGCTGTGCAAATGATCATTATATCATTATTTACAACCCAAGGATGAGATTTTATTCATTTACACCAACTCAACTTCAGTGTTCAAATAATGTGTTCATAACAGCTTATTTTGTGCTTAAAATTGTGCTTAAAATTACCATTGGTTGTTCTCTTCATTTGCACAGAGATGATGGTCAGATAATGTCATTTTGATTACGAGTTAAACAGAATTATCATTTTATTATCACGTTAACACGCTTTTCTGTATTTTGGGGCTCGGGGCTTTTTACGTGGCAACAAGAATGAATTAATCTGCAATTATTTGACATCAGATTGTTCTCTCCGTAGTCTTCCCAAAACACCTGAAAAACATGCAACAAGGCCACAGGAGCTAGGCTGTCATAAAGCCCTCTTCGGACAGGATTACTTTTACCTTCATGATAAAAAAAAATATGTATGCAACAAATCAAGTTTGGTGATGATTTGTGGACTTCAAAACAGCACAGAATGTTCTAGGAGCCATGATGAGGGAATATCAAAATGGAGTGTTTTTGATGCTCGGAAAAGGAGAAGATTTCCTAACCTGGAGTGAATGAATGTACTGGTAAATGCTCTTTATGGTTATTAACATGGTTAAAAGCTCCAAACAGTCCATTTAGCTTATGTGTCGCTGCATCAAACCATAGCTGGAGTTGGATAGTGCTTCATTCACAAGGTTGTCTTCTCTTGGCACTCACAAATCACTTGGTTTAAACTTTCCCCAGATCGTTGAGTCATAAGTAAACCTTTTCCTGCAGTTTTGAAATCCATAAAGCGTCACTGGACTGGGCCTGCGGTCAAACTGTGGTCACAACTAATGCATGGCTCTATTAGCTTAGCATCCACATTGACTAAGTGCCTCCTTTATTTTTATTTGTTTTATTGTTCATACAACTGCTGAGAGCAGAGGGCGCTCTGAGTTGTCTTTTTATATATTTCAAACTTAATGTAGAAAGTCACATACTTGAATGTTTTGTGCGTGCACAGGCGTGACCCATGTGGAAGGGAAACTTCATTTTACCACATGTACTACTATTGATACCACTGTAAATAAATGTTACAGTTCCATGGCGCCTGCTGCTTCGAGGTCAATGTCATCCATTGAAAGGAGGAAAAACATCAACCCTGTTATAATAGTTTTCTATCAGTCAATTACTTTGTTTTCATTACAGGCAATGAAAACAAGTAGAACAACAAATAACCAGAGAGTTCATCCCGAGCCAGGCTGGGCCCAGACACACTTATTATAAGAGCAGCTTTGACGGCCCACGATCCTGGAGAGAAAACATGGACCTCAAAACTAGACTATGGAGAAGCAGGCTTTTAGATAGAGGGCTGTCTTTCTGTATTTTGGACGGGGTATTTTGAAATGTGGACGGGCCTTTTCGAGTGCAGGGACGGGGTCATTTTATTAATAAATCTTAGAGAAAAAAGGAATATTATCATTAAATCGGGCCGGGAAGCGTTTGACAATAGTCCACCATTACAGTTTACTGTTTACAAGTGATGATCGTATGACGTAAATTAAGAGAACGCAGAGAGTTTACGGCGCACCGCGTTAAAAGTGCCGCTTTATTTTGTAAAAGCGTCGGAAAATACGCCACGATACGCAGCTCCTAAGTGGCGGAGTGAGATCATATTGGCTTTCCATGACCCTCAATCGCACATTTGTTTACGTTTTTTTGCCTAGTCGGCCCCCGTACCCCCGGACAAAATTATTTGGATGGGGTGTTTTCAAATCCTATCCAAAAGCCTGTGGAGAAGACACGCAATCTCCACCAAAATCCCTTAAAGACACGAAGGACACACTCCCCAGCTGATGGGGGAATTAAATGAGGAAAAAACTTCATGAAACGTACTACTCAGCACATGAGGAGTGCAGTCTGGCTCAAAGATCAAACCTTCTCTCATGTACTGCTCATGTTGGGTCATTTATAAATCAGTATCAAAATATGTCCGGAAAAATTATGCTTCTATTGAAAAATATAGGCTTTTTTGCATATTCTTAATAGGTCAACATATTCGACATTGAACATAACTTTGAACAAGTAGACTGCAAGTCTGTCTATGAATCATAATTCAAACTTCAAATTTAGTAGATTCACATATAAAGTAAAAGTTTAAAGTGAAAAATGCAGTGCAGTATTTATAAAGAGTGCAGCCTAAGCCGGCCTTAAACCGGCTCTGGACCAACATAAGATCCATGTCTAAACTTCTATAGCGAGTGAGAACCCAAATGACAACAACATGAGCCAGACTTGGCCATTTAAGCCCAGCTGCCACACTTAGAAAGTAAAGCAGTTCATGCCTTTAAGACCTTTGGCCCGATTCAGCATTTTGAGCAATAAATGCCACACACTTGAAATGGAAGCTGAACGTGATGCAAACAAACAGAACAGATATTCTCAAGCAAAGTAGCACAGTACAAACTCAGATGAGCGCCTCACCTCCGTCGTAGGTTTGTGGTCAGCACCGCTATGTCCAGTCAGAGGCCAGGAGCATGAGCATGGGACCTGCAACACACCACAACAGTCAACACGGGCTCCACAACATCACAGCCGTCAGATCATTTAAGTTCCTTTATTATTTCTCAAACCGCACGCAAAAGGAGATCAATCATAAAGGTAAAACACAAAAAAAATATTTTGTCTTGCATTTAGACACGGGAATAACATGCATGCTCCATCAAAATATTCATATATGAGGCTGTCCTTGTATGTGTCAGAGTATTATTACTGCATATACGTATTTTCCGGACCATAAGTCGCCAAAAAAATGCATATTAGAGAAGAAAAAACATAAATCGCACTGGAGTATAAGTATAAATATAAGCATAAGTCGCACCCCGGCCAAAACTATGAAAAAAGGTGCGACTTATAGTCCGGAAAATATGGTAACAATAACTTTCAGAAGCCAGAGCAGAGATTATCCTCCAACAAACATTAGCCTGCTAACAGCGCACTTCCTGCTTTGCGAAGAATAAAACGTGTCATAATTAGATGCAGACAGCACAAAGTGGTCTCATTTTGACCATAAAAGCTGCTTTGACCAAAACACATTTCCCTTTATTACATGAAAACCTTGCAATCGATTTTTTTCCCTAAAGCGTGCCGAACTAATTTGTCTAAATCTAATCTTGCCCATTCTAGTAGAGATGCTCAGTAGGGGTGTTCATAGTTAACAGATTAACTGTCACTAAGCGCTTGAGCGAGTGAAGATGTCATGTCCAGTTAACTAGCATTTCATTTTGCCTTGTTTTCTACTTGTAATTACACCACTGCGCTTCCAGGTGGCGCTCATGTGCCCTCATACAACTGTGATGACTGTGAGTGAAATAAAGTTCGCTGAAACTCCAAAACAGACTCCATAAAGACTGAGCAAACCTGAGTGACACTGCAGTATTTATGGACTCGTCTTAATCACACATTGTTCATTTAACATGGAGTTAGTGAAGATGGAAAACTCTCGATCTTTTACCTGCACACACTAACGTTTATTCACAGTCACTACAAGAGTGCGTCAAAACGTTTATGGAAGTATTTATTCAGCCGTGTTCAGACATGTTACTGTGGCTCATCGGAGTTTACTCTCGTAACGCTGTCTAATTAGGACTCATAGTTAAAAAAAAAAAAGACAACATTGAGGATATTGAAATATGGATAATACTGATTAAATAATAGATACGCTAAATTGACTTTTGACTCATGTCTGTTCAAGAGCAAAAAGATGATGCTGATTAAAATAAGTTTTTGTTTATTGTTGCAATATTTTGGTTTTGAATACAGGAACAGAAACAGATTTGCTAAGATGTGTTTTTCAATTACTGAGCAACAATAATAGTCTCATAAAGGCATAAATGGATTGTTTTAAACCAATCTGAACAGAGACATTTGATCCCACCTGACACTCAGTCACAGTCATAGAATTGAGATAAAGTCATTGTTGTGAAAGACATTTAATCCAAAGAGCTGTGAACGTGGTCTTTTCACTGCAAAGGATATGAGTAAACAGCACTGAACAGAGGAGGGTTTTTAAGAAGACATTATGCTATATAGATATAAATGTATAGATGACACCCATGGATCATTATGGATCAATATTCATCTAAAATAACTTGAATACGCTGATTTCCGCCGGACCGTTTATTTGGGCCTCACAATTTGATACACTGTGCACAATGCATGGCTCATGATTGGATAATATCACCTTTTTGTGATAACTGATACAGTTTACATGATATTCTGTGATACATCACCGTTTTATATGAACCAGACATATTTCTAGGGCTGGGTAAAAAAAAAACGATTTTCCCCCCCATGAAGTTAACCCCAGTAGTCTTGTGCGTGGCGCAGCCGTGGGGGGGATCACAGCGCGCCTTGGCCCGTGCGGTGGCCCGTGCGGGGATCACAGCGGGCCGTGGCCCGTGCGGGGATCACAGCGCGCCGTGGCCCGTGCGGGGATCACAGCGCGCCGTGGCTCGTGCGGGGATCACAGCGCGCCGTGGCCCGTGCGGTGGCCCGTGCGGGGATCACAGCGGGCCGTGGCCCGTGCGGGGATCACAGCGCGCCGTGGCCCGTGCGGGGATCACAGCGCGCCGTGGCCCGTGCGGTGGCCCGTGCGGGGATCACAGCGCGCCGTGGCCCGTGCGGGGGATCACGGAGCGCCGTGGCCCGTGTAAGGGAGCACCTGCCCCGCTCCCCGCGCTGGCCACGGCGCGCCGTGGACCATGTGGATTGAGTAAACAAACATGTGCGACAGGTGACATTATTTGAGTTCATAACTTCTATTGATAAACAGTAGACAGTATCACTTTTCAAGAATAAATTAAAAAGAAATTGGAGAACAAAGTATAGAGCTGTGGGGGTGGGGAAGAAACGCAATTTTCGGAGCAATGGCGTCTTCATTGCCGGAGAATAAAGATGACTCAAACGTGCATGAATCATTCTAAACACAACTCGGAGCGGGTAAATGCGAGAGAAAACTATTGTAACATGGTTGATGCTTTTCCTCCATTCAAAGGAGAAGATTGCCCTTGAAGCAGCGGGCGCCATGGAAACAGTAACAGTAACATTTATTTAACTCTAAGAACATTTAGCGCTGAAAGGATGAGGAGAAGTACATGTGGTAAAAGCCTTGGATAATGAAGAACGCACGGGAAGATTACTCATCTTCTCGATCGGCGGCCCTCGCTCGGACTGGGGAGGAATTATGCGGCACTTGTCTTCCTCCAATGGACACTCGAAAGGACTTTACTTCCAAGGAACCACTCAACCATTCACACACACATTCATTCACCAGTGGACGCAGGCACAGGGGGCGAGGGGGATTAAATGTCTCGCCGTAGACATGGCAGTATGCAACAGTCACCATTCTGAGCTTTTAAACAAATTGTAAATATAGTGCGTGGAAAAACACGATTGAATCCAGAATGTTACATGACTAAATAGATCAGTGGCCAAGATGTTTTAAGAGGTTTTGTTTTGGGCAGTTTTTAAGAACTATTATTAGCTGGTTACGTTGCTACCGGTAATTAAAAGCAGCCTTTTAAATCAGTTTCCATGGTTCATTCCCTTTTCTGCCATGTTAAAGCCAGACCCAGTTCCTCCAAATAATGTGCCTTTTCCAAACATTGGCACTATCATTTCAAAAATGTCAAATTCCCATGCAAGGACACGCAAAAACATCAAAGTCTGTGTTAGGATTGAATTATATCAGTAAACACAAATAGACAATACAATACAATAAAAAGGGTGCAGGAATATTACATTATACGCTTATTTTAAAGATATCCATGTACTCCGAGTACAAGTAGCGTGGTCTACTCCATTCTGTGTAGTGACGACTGCAATGAGCGGTACATTGGAGACACATAAAGTTTAAAAGTTTGTTATATTCTCTTACCTGCGTATTATGATGTCTTTTTCATCGTTTAATTATTAGAGGTGGGCGATATCCCCAAAAAAAGAGCACGACATTCATAGACCCAGACCACTCATATACACTTCACCGTTATTGGTTAAATGCACCTGTCACTAACTCAGAGGTTGACCAATAGGAGGAGTGTTTATGTGTACGTCAGTTTTTAAATCACCTTATCGCATGGCCCTAGTTTTTATTACAGTCAATCAACTCTTTGGCCTATTTCCAAAATAGAGGCTCAAAACCAAGCGAGTGCCCTTTTAACAATGCAAGAGAACACAGAAACAAGTTTAGTTCTTGAGTAACGCTTCACCCGCTGCACTTTCTGCCTCCAGTTCCCTCTCTGTGCTGCTGCCGGCTCCAGAGCATTCTTGGAGTGCCTCGCTAACCTAATTGGAGTAAGTCGTAAACAGGCTCAGCAAAACACAGTCAGCAAAAGTCAACAATAAACTCGTTTATTAAGGGGCAATAATTCCATTTTCTCTAAAAGAAGAAGACAAAAAAGGTTCAGAACAACACACATTAGACAGATCTGTGTTTTAAAGTCTTCTCGCCATCCTTTAAGCCTCGTATGTTTTCCAACGCAGAGGGGAGTTGGCAGATCCACAAACCAGGGCAATTGTCTGGACTCTACCAAGGGCTGGAGAGTTGAATGGGGGAGGGGAGAGCAAAAGAGAAAAAGGGGAAGGGAGGCGTGTGTGAGTGAGTGTGGGGGATGGAAGTGAACTTGACCCTGGGTTCTACAAACAGTATATGACAAACTGTGGGAGGGAACAAAGTGCTACCATGGGTCTGCTGCAACTGAACATTTAAACCGCTCAACAAGACATCAATTCAAACTTATTTTCCATTACAATCGTTCTGCCCCTTGCGCGTTAAGAAAAGTGGATAACTGGCCTTGTCCAATTCAAACGACGTTTTCAAAATGCGTGTAAACCCTTGAACTATGATCGAGTTGTCTTGATTTGAACCTCAAAGATCACAATAACACACTAGAAACTAAGAGCAGACCAGGAGAGGCTTTCAACTGCACCAAGTAAAACACAGACCAGTAAACAGTAGGCATGTGTTTGGACTCACTCGTTTTAGATCAGCAGAGATGGCAAACTATGGTCTCTCCACCTCAGATCAGCACGTACATTCCGTTTTGGTCCGCTACGGTAATGCAAAAGTAATGTTTTTTTGTGCTGTTGCAAATAACGTCTGATCCTGGGATGTCTGCGAATCAAATGCTCAATGTAAAGGAGTTTTCTGCGCATCTATGTATAAGCTAGTCCGTAAGTATAGTAGCCATGTGTATTGGCAATTGAAGCCAATATGCACAGAGAACTCAGAGTGAGCTTAAAAGAATCTACTGGTAATTGAAATCACCAAACCACAGACTACAGCTGGCAAAGACCCGATTGAGCGTGAATGGAGGGCAGACAGACATGTGGGGACGTCTAGTTGTTTAGTTTTAGCACTAAAATGTTGTAGCTATAATTGCTAATAAAATCAGCTATCATTTTTGCTAAACATGGATATGCGAGAACTCATTTTTTATCTCCGGAATGCTTCCAGTTCCATCCATTTCGAGCTTTATGGCGCTCCTGAATAAAAGCAGCACACACGAGATTTACGAAGAAAATAGAACTTGTCCATACACGGGCCGCACCTGACAATACGCTGCAGGTGCCCATGTTGTAACATGAGATATTTACACATAAATAAATGCGGTAGTGATGCGTCTTTTGAACCAGGAGTCTCGCAGCGCACCCGAAGTCCCCTGCGCCGCGGGACTAATTAGACTGATTATTGAGTTGGATTGTAATAAAACACATCTTCACATCTGTTCATCTGCTCCTGAGCAGTGTTAAGTTGTAACATGAGATAATTACACAGAAAGACGGTCCATGGTAGTGATGCAGGGGTTGTTTTTTGACCCGTGTGTCAGGTCTGGCCAAGAAAGTTTCATTTCTGCAGATCACCGTATATCGCATGTCCACGCTTCATGTGTGTCGTTGTATTCTGCCGCGTCTAGTTTCACTTCCTCATTAATGTAATTTCTCCGTGAGTCTGATTGTAATAAAACACACAGCTTTTTGACACTTACAGGACGCGTCTCCTGGACAGTGATTCCACTGACGTCTCCTTCTACAGTGGGTCAAATGCTTGCGCTTCCTGCTAGTTTGCCAGTAAAAATCTAAAAATTAGACGCACCGTTATAATGGCATGTTATAATGGAGTTCAAAGTGTGGGGAAAAAAGTAGCGGCTTAAAGTCCGAAAAGTACGGTAGTTTTTCTTCCAATTTTGACGCAACGGGCCAAAAAAACGAATAAAACACACATACTAGTCCGCAGTGGAAGGGGTGTCGTTTGTTATCTCTGCTGATCTAAAACGAGAGAGTCCACATCCAAATGTCAAATATGTTCCTGTGTTTCTTCCCTGGTGCAGTTGAATGCCTCTCCTAGTGTGATTTTTCAGAATGTAAAACAGATATGAATCTGAAACATCACAATAACACATGTGGAGAAGTGCGTGTGTAGTTGTATTCCTGCTGCATGTAACGGTCACGACGTTTACATTACACTAAACAGGCCAATTCAATTTGTCCTAGATTGTATATTATATTGTATTGTACACCCCTAGATAACAATATCCAATTATCATATAAAGCAGGGTGGGCAAACTACGGCCCGCGGGCCACATGTCTTTGTAATCCGGCCCGCCAAACATGCCAAGTAATGTTTTTTTTTTTAATAAAAATACAAATAAATTGCCCTTAGGCATCTGTCTGCACTTGTATCCTTAAGATGACATGAAATGAATTAAATAATAGATATATCAATAGCCTATATTTGACAGAAAAGTTATATTTTAGTTTGTATTTAATTTTTTTGATTTTTTTTAACACCAATGATCGCGGGCCGCCCTCTGCTACTTGCCTGGATTCGAATATGGCCCTCGGAGGAAAATAATTGCCCACCCCTGATATAAAGGGTACACCAACAATCGCACAATTGTCTTAAAACTTACGTCATGTTATTTTTTTTCCATGATTCATGCATCTTTGAATAACTGCCAGCCATTAAGAGGTACAGCCATTATTCTCCTGTGATTGGTTGAATTCGTCCTGACACTCTTGATTATGATCTTAATTTTGTATTAACCTTTATTTAACCATGTAAGAACCCATTGAGGTCGAGACCTCTTTTTCAAGGTTGACTTGGGGCAAAGTAAAGGCATAACAGCACAAAAAATCTAAAACATTACACATTTAAAAGACATTTGAGAAAACAAAACTGAATTTTTTTAAAAAGATTTCCTCTCTTTGCCTTTTTAAAATCTAAGGAAACCCCCTAATTGAGACCATTTCACGCAATCTCAGCTGATCATTAGGAGAGGGTGGATGTGCCATGATATACAGGTATGCATTATATTATTGGAGACGGTGTATGAGAAATACTACCTTTTATTTAGCGATTGCATTTTTTGTGCATCATCACAGCCGTTATACAAAATATCTATAAGCATTAAAATATGTTTCAGTGTTTGTTCCATGTCTACTTCCTTGTTATGTGTGAGGGTTAGGGTTAGGGTTGTAAATGCTTTCATTTAGCCCTCGCCTTGCGGTCTTTGTTTGCCTGTCCCATTGTCTCCTGTGGTGGTTGTTGTTTGAGGCCTGCTGTTACATAACCCCTGCTCCACATCTCTGACTCAAACAGACCAAGTGATCAGTGTGCAAAGAGTGAAGAGCAGCATCCATCAAACTGCTCCCACACTGCAGCCAACATGGTGAAAATGTGAATGTCTACAGCGGAACACTTCACACAGACCTTCTACCATGTTTACAGATGCTTTGAAAACTATTTTTGGACACCTTAGTCTTGCATCTATCAAAGTATAAATAATAGAATCCAGACTAGGGATGCGTACCGCTACGACGGACCGGATCTGGACTTGTAAAAACGTTTCGGTTCAGGTCCAAAAAAAACGAAACCCCGGTGATTCGGTTCTGGACTCATTCAAAATCTACCACTCACATTCTATATCCTTTACGTTCTAGAATCTAAACCATCTTAAACCTTCCATAGATCGCGAAATTCGCGCTAGAAAAGACGTAAACACTGACATCGCTGTCAATGGTGCACCCGGAGCATCAGCGACGCACGCGTCTTCCCCGCGGCAGAAGTTGAAGCCGGCGCAATGAGTTTAAAGACGCGAGAGACCGAACATTGAGGCAGCTGTAAGATCACTGACTTTATTTGAACCGTCTTATGGCCGTTCCACACCGCCGCGGCCGAAGCGTCCAGTTTACATTCAAAGTCTATGGTAAACGCGCGTCGAGCACGTAGTGCGTTATCCCCGTGCGTCGCTGTTTGTGCCGCTCCGTGAGTTAGTTTAAGACGTTAAAGGAGAGGGTGGTTGGTTTGGTTTGGGTGTAAATATTGTAACTTCTTGCTCAGGTCAGTAATGCTGGTTTAGTGCTCACAAGTTGTCACTTTATTTCTTGAACAGAGTTGGTTACTGTTGGCCGTAACAGGAACATCAAAAACCACCTCGTCTCCTGCGCCCGCTCTTAGCTCCGACTGCACACACTAGAGACTAGGGTCGCTACATTATGAATAAAATAACTATTATGTTGTGGTGTGATGTAGCATTTATTTCAGTGGGTTAATGTGCAATATACATATTTATACATCTAAGTAAATACAAAGTCAAAGTAATATTGTTTAATTGCTGGATTCATTAATTGGAGCTTATATTTTGTAATAGTATTTGTATTCTACAGTTGTTAAATATGGTCTTGTGTTTAATGCTGTTAATGTGATGTATTGTGTGTAGTGTAAAATATTTTCATATTCTATTTTTGATACTGCTAAGTTGATTGATTTATAGTGGTTCGAGTTGACTGTTATGCTCGTTTTTGAAGGTTTTTACATGACTTTGATGCCAATGGATCTGCAAAATTAAAGAGTGGAAATGTATCTAAAGGCATTAAACTTCAAGTGTGGGGAACAGCCCAGTCAAACCAGTAATACATTGGACAAACATAGTATCAGCTGAAACAGCTGCCCCAATACCAATACTCAACTTGCTCTTGTTCGGAAGTTGTTCCTCAAGCAAAACACATGAATGTGTGTTAGCAGCTTGTGATTTGTAAGTTGTAACTTCTGTTAATAAACAGTGAATAAACCAGATAAATTGAGTTTATTTCACTCTGCAGTTAAGCCTTGTATTTGATAGTCGTCCTTGTTCATGTGTCTTCAACTTAATTTAGCCAAGTGTCTCTGTGTGTACTCTGTTATAACATTATGCAAAAATGGCATGAGTTCAGACGGACTCATTAGGTCCGGACCTGAACCTAAACCTCTGGATTCGAATCCGGACTTGAACCTGAACGTGGGTTTAGGTATGCATCCCTAATCCAGACTCATTTTACAAATTAGCATCCGATTTTATGGTTTTTGAAATGTGTGCTGCCCTGAGTCATCACCCAAAATCCATCCTAATCAGCAAAATGGATAACCACATTTAGAGAGCTGTGAAATTGAATTTTGTATAGACCTAGTTTCATAGTAAAAGAATAAATAACACTTCATTCAGTAGTGCCTATCCAGTTAGTAGAGACCGACTTATTCATTGTTTTGCCAATTTAATCAACCAATATTGGAGTCTTGAGAGACATTGGCCAAAATGTTAGATATTTAGTAATTAACTGGCCCTATTCAGTCACAAACGCATTTTACCCACTTCAACTCAGCCATACCACATTTTAAAGCCCAGAACCTGTTGAATCCCGTTCCTTGTTTGACAATCCACTAATTTATTTTTGATTGTCATGCCAATGTCAAAAATCTATAAATTAGACACATTGTTGCAATGACCGCAGAGGTCAAAGCGTGGGAAAAAAGTAGCTGCTTGAAGTCCGAAAATTATGGTATACATATGTTTGCCCTAAACTAGGGTAAAAAGGTGCAATTGAACAGGCTTTACACACGAACCAAAAATAAAAGCACCATGCAATGTGCCCACATAAACACGGTTATGGTTCATGCTAAATAACACTATTAAAACAAAGTATACATGGGTCAATTCATCTTAATTGGCGTTTCCAGAACCCCCCCCAACATCGACTCCAATAATCCATAATGGTCTGGCCCTACACTCTAGTACATAATCTTGTAAACTGTACATGCATCACTTTGTCTGTGGCAACTCTAAACGTTTGACTTTCAGATGGATTTGGACATAATCTACCGCCTGTGCACACAATAAACGACAGTAAAAAGCACATTTGACACTCGATCAAATCAGCACTGGGCCGGCTGACTTGCTACAAGGCTGCATCAGAGGTGTCCAGCAGCTAAAAGTACAGCCAATGATCATTTGTGCCAGTTCACCAGGCAAAGTTTCCCACGAGACGATGGTGAACAATAAATAAGAGCCTATAGCATTCTGTACCACCACAACATACTCTATAAACAAAACAACACAAGACTAAATATAATCAGTAAGACATTTATAATCCACCACTGCTACAGCAGAATCTATGAGGAACACTTCTTGAGGACCAACTAAATTTGTTTTGAGGACCACATTAGGCCCCCAAGCCCTACAACATATTGACCAGCAAAACCTGCTATAACATGCAAGTGAGTATCTTAGTTTAATGAAGACTAAAGGAGCAGAAATATCACAGAAGGCTTTTACAAACACGTGTAGCCGCTTCTCGTTTCAAGTGATGTGAGATAAAACACATTCATTCTTACCTACTGTAACTTTAGATTCAATCTGGCTTGTTTACAATACAGTCTGGCGAATTATGGACTTACAAAGATATTAACAGAAAAAATGAATGCAATGTTGTTTTCTTTCTTTTCTAGGTGTGAAGTAAATGATCGAGGAACCTGAAATGTGGAAGATAGACATTTGAACTGGTGTGTTTGTCTGTAAAAGTTAAAAAATACAGTTTGAGACAAATGTATGTGAAATTAAGAATTAACTGTCATTTCAAGCAGAAGCTCCTTATTTGTCGATTACAATAAACTATAACTGCCGTTTTAAAAATGTAGCTACTATACATTTAAAAATGTAAATGTAAAGAAATAAATAGATTACAAAATAATTGATAGATCATGATACCTGCAGCCCTAGTTTTTAACCAACACCAGCATCTCATGTACTTACACATGTGGTTATTCAAAACGTTTAGACTCTGGGTCATACGTGTAAGATTCAAAAATGTCACGTAGTAATTTTTCAACAATAAAAACATGTCAACGAAAACGTACAGCTAAATGCCACTATGACTTTGTTTACAAGTCAATGGAGCGGTTTCTATTATTAAGCCTTTTTAGCTCAATACTGCTGTTTATAAACAAACCAGCTAAATGTGTTTAGATGGTTTGTTTAACACTAAATAGTGGCTTATAATAAAGAATAACATAAAAACATAAAAGGTGCAACTGGGGACTATAAAGACATGCGATTGTAACCAAGTAAAAAGTAGTTATACTCCATACATACCATAACATTTGAAGGTATTGTAATAGTAAGTGATATAAATCTGACTTAGCATATTGAGCAGTGCCAAATGGAGCAAAGGGCAGTGCCACAAACAATACTGGGCAAACTGGATTCACCATAAACTTGCTGTGTGTTAATAATCCACCGTCACTTCAAAGATTAGTCACTTTAGAATTTAACAAATTCCCACGAGTCTCTTGTTTCTATTCAGACCCACTTTGTAAGGGTTTACTTATCAGGGTTATAGTCAAATAAGAAATGATCCACGTGGAGTGGGCGTTTCAGGAGTCTAAAAACAGAACTTGTTGAAACGAGGTCCCAATGTACTTTTTTTTTTTTTTTCCTGTAGATGTATGCATTTGGTTTAGAACTATTGTCATACATCACAAACCTCACAAATACACTGCTCTCCTGCTCCACACGGGAGTGTGTCGGTCGATGAGTTTAGCTGCACACAGTTGGCATGGGGCCCTCTTCTCTTCTGAACTGGCCCAGCCCCCACACACTGCTCAGAGCTACCAGCTGCACTGCACTCCAGTAATCTGTAAATCAGCCGCACGCTAAAAGAGGAAAACACCAGGGCACATTCGTGTACCGCAGGTTTACTGTCCTGGAAACAAAAGCCAACACAATAGCTTTCACGATTAGCCAAAACATTGAGCAATCTTTAGCAGTTTAGTGGTAGCTCTGGATGTTTGGGCCAGATTGTCCCTTCTGTGCTTAGAACACAACTGATATATATATTAGGTGCATTATTTTAGTCGTCGATTACTCAGCATTTATTTTATTTTATGATTTGACTAGGCAAATGATTACTATTGTATATAGAGACATTTTTAAATGCATTATCAACTGACTAAAGGTAGAAATATGATGACGGAAGGATATGTATTCATTATTTACATTTAATAATTAATAATGTTGCTTTCTTTGTTATAAAAGGGGCGTTCTAGAGTCTATAGTCCAAATAAGGTTTATTTTTTATAGTCAACTAGTCACAATTAGTTGATTAATCGCTGTAGCCCTATTAAATATGTTATTAATAGGCTACAGGGTTGCAACAATTCCTCTAAAGAATTGAGAATATTTTTAATTGTTTTTTAAACTGTGAAGAAAGACATTTTTTAACAGTCAATGTAAAAAAACAAAAACATTAACTCCCTACATAACCTAAATATACAATTGAAATATTCATTTGACTGGCTGACTAATTGGAAAAAATGACTCAGTGACCGGTCTAAATCACCATTCCTTTCAGCCCTTGTAATTACCTGGATGTCATTTGACTGTATTGTAGGGCAGGAGCTCAAATTCCTATTTTATTTCAACATCCAAAAACTATACAGACTTTCAATCTGTGCCATTTAACACAAAAACAATCTATTCTTCTTCCAAAGTCTGACCTCTAAAGCACATGTTTTACTGACAGAACGGGCTGTGGGGTCTCTCCATTCTAACATCACTGACTCTCAATCCTTCCATTATTGCCCTGCCCTATATTTAAGTAATTGGAAATGAAAAGCACGGCATAAATATAAGTTCAACCTTCATTAGACAAACAATGTGGGCCAAGAAACACACAGTAAATCGTCCTATTACATTCACAGGCCAAATCCAGAAAATGTCCTTGCACGCAGCAAAAAACAACATAATAGTGATTTGACACGTTTTATGTCAGATGCCTGCCCTCTCCCTTTATCCAGGCTTTAGTTTGGCCATTGTATGTACCATTGAACCCAATTAGACCTGATGTAGTCTTTCTTCATGGCCCTAGATTATACTAAACTGCTTTACGCCATGTTTTAAGACAATGTTTCTGAAGCTGTGGCACATGTACGTGAGATGTGTGGGGTGCCTCAGGTGATACACGGCCCACTGCACTTTGAGTAAATCAACTCATGTTTTCATCCTCCTTTGGGTTAATCTTTACTTAGGACCATTTATCCACGCTTTAACCTTATTCAAGACTTGGCTTAGTCACATTTTAAACCATGTTTTACCCTAATTTAGACCTGATAAAGTCTGAGTCTAGGTCTGGTGGTTCTTGCAATGCCGATGTTTATATTATAAAACGTACATAAATGTATTTTCAAAGCGTCATTTCTAATATTGTAATACTTAGTAGAACTAGTCAACAACCTGGGTCCATCAAAGCTCGTTCAAGGAATAACCCACGGTAGAAAAGGTTTCAACGGTAGTCTCGATTTGACTACGTTTGAAACCATCCAAACCGGAAAGTCATTTTCAATCTAGAGGTACGTCCCTGAGCTGAATTAGATTAGAGGAGTTACAACCTGAAACTGCTATGCCTTTATTTACTTGCATGCCTTGTATCGGAGCGTTGTAACCTCTTCCTCACAGCTGTTAAGCACACGATTAGCTTAATTTCTCCTTTGAGCGCAAACCTTTTTAATGCAACTATTGAATTGGAGTGACGCTAGCGAGATCCTGACGTTTCTTAGCTCAAAGGGAGAAATTACTCTGTGAAAAGACAAAGCCTGTTCCATGTGCTGCGTGAAAAATAGAGCTGCATGTAATTAAAGCTAAACTAGCAACATGTTCGTGAGGATTTAAACTAAACAATGGCTGCATGTATCTGCTGTACTATTTCAAAAAGTGTGTTTGCCCATTCTATAATTCTATACAGGTCCAAATATATTGCCGTAGAGAAACAATAGTGACTACTTTAACAGCTTCCAGGTCTATACTTCCGTTTTGCTAAACCCTTGACATCTCCATCAATTTGACAGCATTCAGCAGTATTATACCAAGTGAGTTGCTATGATACGCTTTAGACTGGAATCACACAGAACTAATGCTATGTATCATTATAAAGCAGCGCTAACACCAGTAGCAGTAATATTGGAGGGTGTTTGTTCCTTCCTTTTAACAGTATTGGTTTTGATTTTTTAAATATACAAACACAAAACTAGAAACACGACCAGAAAGCAAGACAAAAATGGTAACAAAACATAATCAAAATTACAGCATAAAAAGTCCTACATTTAAGTACCATTTAGTCCTATCGTTATCAAATACGTCCTTTGGTTAATCATCTTTCTGTTTGTATGTGCATGTGTAATTCCATGTCAAGCAGAGCTTCAAAATGTGTCTTTTTAAACAGACTATAGTATTGACTTAAATAGAATATAATATGGAAAAAAGAAGAGCGATTAAGCTAAAAAACTGTCTTTGTTTACAAAAACGTATTATTTCTTTTCAATGTAATAAAATGTAATATTATTTATAATTTGATGATTATGTGAACGTACAGTTAGTTCTTTAGCTTCATCACAATTCAAAATATGCTATAAAATAAAATATGGGCCTGGGGAGAGATACGAAAATATCCTCCAATATCACAAATACAAACATTAGAATTGTTATAATCACCCATACAGAATGTTTCTATAACTTTTTTCAATCTGTGGGCCTTGCCTTTGATTCTAAAAGATTGATATTGATATGGGCAAATTACAATATCAGGCCACAACAGCAAGATAAACAAATCAAATAAATAAACCCATCCTTAAGTATGTTTGGTGCTGGTGCCAAGCCCGGATAAATGGGTTGGAACTTGCAGAATTAGTCATCCATTACTAGCATAGGAAACAAGCACCAAAACAACACTGACATTAATAATTCATTATCACAGGAATGTGGCAGTGTAAATAACACACAGAACAGAACTATTAAAGTAGATTATTGTACACAAACTGATTGGGAAAGTGTGGCAAAACAAATCCCTACCTTGAATTGAATATTGTGACAGAAATGCATGTTATAATGCAGTCAAAACACATAATATTTAAGTCATGTTGCCTATACAATGAGTAATTCCAAGTATTGAGTCCAGACAAACATAAAGCTACAGAAAAATAAGTAAACAAACCCATTATAAGTGACCTAAATAAAATACCATGGGCATAAAATGATGTAAACATAAAATAATAATTCAGCTAAAATACGTGTAATTTTCTACTATTTTTTCAATAATATCAGAGTGCGAATTCAGGTCACAAATATTCAAAAGGCAGTGATTATGATGAGCTAGAGTTGCAGGAAGGAAGCGCGCGCTCACCAACACAAAACCACGCACGAGCGCTGCCCTACGACGCTGCCCATCCCCCACGCGGACAAAAAACAGCCAAATAAACACAATAAACGCCGTAATAACCGCGCCATTTCGCGTACAGTCGTCTATACGCGACTAATGCACACCCCGGTACTATTTATAACGGCAATTACGCAGTTTAAAGCGGCCAAACACTCACCGAAAGCTCAGAGCTCCACACAAGGGGGGCGCCTTCTCCTCTGTGCTCCTAATATGGAATCTCCTCCTCCAGCGCCTTCGGCTTTTTTTTTTTTTGTTTTTCGTTTTTTTGTTATGTTTTCAAGCGCTAATTTCACCCCGAAAACGGCGTTATATCGGCCTCAGACTCGGCCACGCGGCGCTCGGGATCCCCAATGACCGACGTGAGCCCAAATCGGAGGCATATGTGGCGGTAAATCCGGGTTAAAAGGGGCTGGAAGGGGCAGTAGTGGTAAGATTGTAGCCGCGCTCGGATCGTAGAGAAAGAGCCAAGCGTTTTCGGCAGCAGCCAACGGATCTGAAACACAGCGGAGTGGAGACCAGCCAGGCGCAAATGAGCAGGGGCCTCCGATCGACGCTGCAGGAAGGCGCGCGCTCCGCTCTCCGCCTGCTACATCAAAATGGTGTCGCAGTATGGAGAAGGACAGGACATGGCTGCAGACGACAGGGGGGGGGACAGACATTCACCACGTATGTCCAGTGTCGAAAGAAACCGTAATGGGATTCAGAAGCGAAAAGGGCGGATGTCGAGACGTTGGGTCGCTAACGGGTAGGGACGGGTTGTGAGTCGCGTTTAGAGTTGCGATTATTGCGAGGAAAAACCCGTCGCGATTTAAACGGTTATTTGTGGTTATTGAGATTGTTCTTTCTTTGATGTGTTGCTGTTGTGACCGAACAAGAAACCTGCTGAACCGTAATCGGATTCAGAAGCGAAAAGGGCGGATGTCGAGACGTTGGGTCGCTAACGGGTAGGGACGGGTTGTGAGTCGCGTTTAGAGTTGCGATTATTGCGAGGAAAAACCCGTCGCGATTTAAACGGTTATTTGTGGTTATTGAGATTGTTCTTTCTTTGATGTGTTGCTGTTGTGACCGAACAAGAAACCTGCTGAACCGTAATCGGATTCAGAAGCGAAAAGGGCGGATGTCGAGACGTTGGGTCGCTAACGGGTAGGGACGGGTTGTGAGTCGCGTTTAGAGTTGCGATTATTGCGAGGAAAAACCCGTCGCGATTTAAACGGTTATTTGTGGTTATTGAGATTGTTCTTTCTTTGATGTCTTGCTGTTGTGACCGAACAAGAAACCTGCTGAACCGTAATCGGATTCAGAAGCGAAAAGGGCGGATATCGAGACGTTGGGTCGCTAACGGGTAGGGACGGGTTGTGAGTCGCGTTTAGAGTTGCGATTATTGCGAGGAAAAACCCGTCGCGATTTAAACGGTTATTTGTGGTTATTGAGATTGTTCTTTCTTTGATGTCTTGCTGTTGTGACCGAACAAGAAACCTGCTGAACCGTAATCGGATTCAGAAGCGAAAAGGGCGGATGTCGAGACGTTGGGTCGCTAACGGGTAGGGACGGGTTGTGAGTCGCGTTTAGAGTTGCGATTATTGCGAGGAAAAACCCGTCGCGATTTAAACGGTTATTTGTGGTTATTGAGATTGTTCTTTCTTTGATGTCTTGCTGTTGTGACCGAACAAGAAACCTGCTGAACCGTAATCGGATTCAGAAGCGAAAAGGGCGGATGTCGAGACGTTGGGTCGCTAACGGGTAGGGACGGGTTGCGAGTCGCGGTGTCGAGCGGTTAGCGTTGCGATTGTTGCGAGAAAAACACGGTCGCGATTTAAACGGTTAGTTGTGGTTATTGAGATTGTTCTTTCTTTGATGTGTTGCTGTTCTTAAAGCCCGTGACCGGTTTTACGAAATTGAGATTACGGTAAATTAAATGTGACAAAAACAGTTCTTTACGTTTAGGTCAATTTTTTGTGTCGAAGGAAACCGTAATCAGATTCAGAAGCGAAAAGGGCGGATATCGAGACGTTGGGTCGCTAACGGGTAGGGACGGGTTGCGAGTCGCTGTGTCGAGCGGTTAGCGTTGCGATTGTTGCTAGAAAAACCCCGGTCGCGATTTAAACGGTTAGTTGTGGTTGTTGAGATTGTTCTTTCTTTGATGTGTTGCTGTTGTGACCGAACATGAAACCGGCTGAACCGTAATCGGATTCAGAAGCGAAAAGGGCGGATGTCGAGACGTTGGGTCGCTAATGGGTAGGGACGGGTTGTGAGTCGCGGTTAGCGGTGCGATTATTGCGAGAAAAACGCGTCGCGATTGAAACGGTTATTTGTTGTTATTGAGATTGTGACCGAACAAGAAACCTGCTGTTCTTCCAGCCCGTGACCGGCTTTACGAAATTGAAATTACGTTAAGTTAAATGTAACAAAAACATGATCGGTCGACGTAAATCTTGGTAATAATGACACTAGAGGTGGGAGTTATATGACAAATTGTCGCTTTTAGAGATATGCAAAATTTGAATATTGAGTGTACAACAAACGTGACAGAAACGTCTAGTGTAAAGCTTTTGACTGGTTTGGATGACATATATCTTGCTGATGATGACATTAGAGGTCAGAAAATGGATAATATCATGATTGTTCTTTTGGAGATTATTGTAAGAGACACAAACGCTTAGTTTAATCTTCCAAGCTTTCCCTTTTGTGGTTAATTTTATGGTCCATTTCATGTTTGGTGCTGGACTTGAATCTCAACCAAGAAATTTACAGGAACATTTCAGCACATTCAAGATAATGCTGAAAAAAATATACAGAGATGGTCCTTTGTGTTATTATTGCTCCTAAATGACATGAAGTTACGATGTGTCCACTATGGTAAACACAAAATCCTATGGTTGTTATTAGGACAAAGACGAGGCTACTGTAAATCTAGTTCTATATGTGTAAGCTATATTCCATTGTCTGTTGGGGGATGGGCTAACCACTGGACGCTTGTGTGGCACAAAAGCAGCTCCGCCTCTTTGTTGTTGTTCAGCGTCTGTAAAATGCAGTGGCTGCAAATAGAAATAGAAACATAAGTTCAGTCAACTATCATGCGTACATAGGACTATCCTACGCACAGACCATATTTACGTAATGTGCTATTCTAAAAATAGTGTTTGGAACAGATATGTTCAGTTTAATTATGGGAAGTTTAACCTTTGTGACCAAACCAGTTTTACAAGCACTGACGGATTTGTAATTAAGAAAAAACAAATGAAAAAGCTGCAACGACTTGGGGTCAATGTTGGAACAAATTAAGAGAAATTGAAAGGGGTTTTTGAAAGAAGAATGAAGGTCGTGCTCCTAACTGCCAATATTGATCCTAATGGGGTATAAAAACTATTGATACTTGATGAGAAGAATTGTAATTGTTAGACCTGTAGGTTTTATCTATAGCGATCAGAGTGGGGAAGGGCATGCAGCAAATTGTTAATGCTGAATTTGAACTTACTACAATCACAATTTTATTTTTTATTCTAAATGCATTGTTTATTTTTTTGTTTATTTGTACATGAATTAAACCAATACCAAGGTAAAATTCCAAACAATATAGTAGTTTTATTCCTTTTAATACAAACCAATACAAAAATCAATATTCCAGTACTTGTTACTTATTGTGTCGGATTTAAACAGAATTCACTGCTATCCTAGTAGAGTCAGAAAAAGGTTTATTGCCATTGTCAGTGAACACAAACGATGAACTTGCCTTGGCGATGAGGTGCAACATGAACCAACAAAAAGAATAACCCATTGAGAAAAAACAAAACAAAATTTGGTTATTTGGATTAACTAAGATGTGGTATTATTTCAGACCTAAATTCAGGTCTTTAGAGCCTGAGAGAAAGGACAAAAACCCCAGTATTTAAGTGTATCATTGAATAAACCTGGTTGTAAACACTCGAGTGTGCTGCCTGTTGGTGTGTAGCATTAGCATTAGCGGTTCTTGTCATGCCTCTCGCTCAGATAACACTCCAGGCGAGGATGGGGGGAGGGGGGGAGCTGTCGTCACGGTAACGGGACAGGACAGATAATGACTGCTCATCACACCTAGAGGCTTAGAATGGAGAGACCTGCATGGCCTTCTGGTACATTTCAGTGACTGCTAATACGGGGGTAAATGCTCTCTCCATTCAGCCTAAAGATACAGTTGATATGAGGTATTATGTTTAAACAAATTATAAGAGGAGAGAGAAAACTAAGCATTAAATCAAGACAATAACAAATATCAACTGTCATTCATGCTCATTTTTCTCTTGTAAATGTACATAAAAATGTGTTTATTTTGCATGAATTTTGAAATTCAAATGTTATTACCATTCTTTTTTACTCGTTGTCACAAATAATAAAAATGTTGATTATATTTATTAACATGTGTCATCATTATCTTGTATTGGAAGTGTATGCCTATAAGAATACTGAATAAACATAATAGCATTAAAAGAATGGGTAACGTTTCATATTACACTTTACGGATACATTTCCTATGTAACCTAAACCTTACCCAAGTCCTAAATACAATGTATTTACTTAATATTGCAAGTTATTTACAATGCGTTAAAGGAGTAGGTATATGGGCTAGATTTATATTGATTATAGAAATGTATATCTCCTGTTTTTGCCCCGTTTTGTCATTGGTTATAACATTTGTCACAGAAACATGCTCTCAGTGATCACTCTCTTGTTGTTCATTGGCCCCACACAAACGCTCGGCCTCCTCACCGCAGCCTGCAGCCTGTGGGTCTGTGTACAGTGGATCTGATGGAGGCAGAGGTAATGGCCTCGCTCTGTCTGTGGAGCTATAATTCAGCCTGTCCTGACTGCAGGGAGACGGGAATAGCACCGCTGCTGCTGCTGCTGCTGCTGCCCTGAGCTGATTCAATTATTCATCACCTACAGAGAACTCTGCTGGAGAGGAGAGGCAAAGGACTAAGAGCCACCACTATCTCCGATTGATTTTCTGATATCTTCCATCAGGTGTTGTTATCTGATTTGAGATTCAAATGGAGCAACATTTAGATTCAAATGTCAAGCCAATCCCTAGTTTGAGCAAAAGGATGGCGATGAACTGAAATAAACTGTTTATAGGTCTAGCCTTGCTAATAAGATAAGCCTTTGGTTGGTACACAGTGTTGCGACACAACAGACAAGATAGAAGAACAGCAGCAATTATACAAAATATGTATACTTGTCTGATTTTCAGTTCTGAATTTAGTTTATTAGATTATGAGTTAGTGCTAGAAGAACATAAGCACAACAGCTTTTCATGGAAAAACTGTTAGACGCTAGAATCATTCACATAAAAAGCAATCTGTATTTATAATAGTAGTTTCTCACTCTTTAACAAATTGAACTGTGGGGTAACTCAGGGCAGCTGTTTAGGGCCTTTGCTGTTTTCAATATTCACCAACTACGTGCCTCTTGTCTTGTGCTAAAGGCAAAGTCAACGGGCTCTAATCAAACAAGGAAGCAGATGACAGAACCTACCTATCTGTACCGCCGCCAATCACTCACACGCCACATTTATACCAAGCAAGGTGAGTGGAGTGTCTTGCCTAAGGACATAATGTATAATGTAAATATGTTGAATTTATATTTTATTAGTGTCCTAGTGTCCTCCATCTATAATAACTGTTACACAAGTGTTCACTGGTGGTTTAATGCTATTGGCAGACAGCATCAGAATGTTTTAGTGCCATTGTCAGTGAACAAAACTCACAAACTAGTAACTTGCTTCTGTGATCGGTGCATTATAAAAAAGTAAATGATTAACTATGATCAAATAAGGCATGCATAAAAACAAGGCTTGGACTAAATATAATTCACAAATGTACAGTATGGGCAGAACCACAAGGCCAAACCGGCAGACAATAATGAGAAGACTAGGGAACCATTATTGATCGCTTAAAGGTGTGACATTTTTTATTGGTATTGATTGATTTTTGCTCCACTTACTTAGGCGTTCATTATGGGGAGTTGGAAGCTGATCCAGCTGGGTAAAGGATCAAGGAGTCATTTTGGTAGGAGGGAGCGCAATGGGCAGGACTCTTCAGCTGTTGTATCCTTTTCCCCCAAATCAATGAAACCGGTCCAAAAATGTCTCCAGCCAGCCACTACTGATTTACACTATATAGCATAAGTAGCAATATACAAAGCAGGGGTGCAAATATAACCAAAGCAGAGGCAACAGTGTGATTTTAAATAAAAGCTCTCTGGCTCGTTTTCGTTCTTCTTATGTCCTCCCCGGCCTTGCCTTTCAAACACACCAATCCATTTTGTGCACAAGGGGAGCAGCGTGGGGGGAAGGGCAAGAAACAGACCCACATGCACATGCAAACACACACACACACACACACTCACACACACATTGTAAACTGTACTGTGTGCAGCCACTGGGACGGATTATGTCTGCGGAAGCCAGGACTGCAAGATCCCACCCAACCCCCATCTCTGCTGTTGCTGCTGCTGCTCTGCTTTCA
>NW_027316532.1:4632760-4660260 GCF_026437365.1 Eucyclogobius newberryi | reverse complement strand
CCAGCAGCTCATGGCAGCGACCACTTTCCATGCAAGAAATAATAATAATGAGTGTAACTAAAGCTTTCCCCAAATATTAAACATTCTTAATGTCATCTCTGATTATAGTAGTTGAGGTAGATTTGAACCATTTACCATGAATGCACTGCTAACTGCTGTGTAGAAGAAGGCCAAGTGCATGGACCAATCTGAACCGTGACACTTAAAGGCGGTATGGACGATTTTTCGGCGATTTGAGAACTCAGGCGGAAGTGCACATGCCACTCCCCCGTGCACATGCCACTCCCCCGTGCACATGCCACTCCCCCGTGCACATGCCACTCCCCCGTGCACATGCCACTCCCCCGTGTGGACTGATACAACACACACGTGCGTTTGTTTGTTAGCGCAACGGAGCGCATCGCATCTCTCGTCTCCCGTAGATTTCTGTCCACTTCTGCGTCAGCTCGAACTGTCTTTCTCCGTCTTCATTTTGCTCCATACACTGAGGGAACTATATTATGATAGATCCATGCGCTTAGGCACGCGGAAACGTGAGGACGAGCCTGACGCGGCTGCAGGTGAGCGATAGGTGCGTTTTATGATTGATACGTGGCAGGACAAATGATTTATCCACGACACGAGGAAATATGATACAAAAATGTGCTGAAAAAAATCGTCCATTCCACCTTTAACAGAGCTCCATCCAGGCCCTGACCCTACACTGTCAAATATTACAGTTTTTTACAAGAATGGCACCTCACAAGTACAAACTAATATTATACTATATTTCATTTTATTTCAAAAACAATGTATTACACCAATATAACATAAATCACAAGAAACAATACCCAAGGGAGTAGGCAGAGGCAAAAAAGCTTATTGTGAAACCAAAAATATATATGTAGGTCTAATGATAATAATAAAAAAGAAAAGAACATAATTACCACTTATTATCAAATCAGTATGTTCAATAGACTTTTGTTGATCAATTCAAACATTCAAAGTCACGTCATTCTTAACGGCCACATTAGCTTGAAGTAAGGATTCTAAATGTAATTGCATAGTATGGTGCACATACACATTGTATTGTGAATCCGTGTATAATCCTGTGTATAAAGTCCTAATGTAAAGTCCCAACACGGAACAGTGCTATGTCAGAAGCGTGTGTGAAAATCAAGAATTTCAACCAAAGAAGGGAGGGAATTGTATTTTTGACAGGCCAATGTTTGAAAATGTCATAGCAACACATTTAACAACATTCTGAGTTATTGTCCAATCACAATAAGTTATAGTGTAACAGTCACAACATGGTGTACTTTACTGTGACTCATTGCAATTCAGTAGCCACATAATATCAAAATGCCACAAACTCCACTGTTAAGCAATGTTTCTAAGTTAACGCAAATTCCTGGCATTTTAAGGCTGGGAATTAGGGACAATTCTTCACAAATATGCACATTTAAGGCATTTACCGGTACTTTAAAAAAAATGTGCAAAGGAGAAACAGACCTTAATCCTCTCCAGGAACAACCCAGAGTAAAGGCACATTCCTGAGCCACATGTGCTTCTCCTTAGACCCTCCTCTCTCTGTGTCTGGGCTGGATCACTTTGACTGGACCCACACTAGAGTTTTGGGGGGAACACACGTCAGCTGGATGTGTTGGGTCATGGAGGTTTGAAGCTTCGTGGTAATGGAAACTTCTACTGCCGTGTTTATAGATTTACTCAAAACTGTGGCTGTGTATTGTTCCAGCTTCTTATAAACCGGAAGTTTAATTATACCTGGTTAAGGAAAAATGGGACTAGAGAAATATGAGTAATCATTATTAGGAACCAAATGGAACATGGGATACTCGCTGTTTTTATACTTTATTTAGAATTTACTTTTTAAGTCGTGAACTATAATTTGCAGTTATTCCATCTTGTTTGTTAGTTTTTACCCAGCACACATAAATAAATAAGTAAATAAATAAATAAATAAATAAATAAATAAATAAATAAATAAATAAATAAATAAAATATAATAACACTTCAAAATAAAATAAAAACGAGAGATAAATATTTTAGTTTTTTGAAAGAATAGAGACTATCCACAGACGTTGAACATTATTTGCTAAGGATTGGGGCCATAAATGTGCCACGTTTCCACTGGCCCTTGTTCAGTTTAGCGCGCTTTGGAGTGGTTAATTTCATGGCAGACTCCGCCTCCACGCTCGGGTAGCTGATGTCACCCAAACGTAACATGAATAAATAACATCTAAATCATACCTGACTTATACTAATCATAAGAACAATGTCAGTGATTCACAAAAATATGTTTAGTAATTCCAAGTTTGTGTTGCTGTGAGATGTGGCGGCAGGTACAGTAAACAAGAACCAATTTCCGGTTTATCGCCAGCTTTTTCTGCATTTATTTTGCTTCTCTGCACATCTACATCATGTTTTCAACTCTTTATGTTATGCATTAGGTTTGGATAATATCTGAAGCATATAATATTGACTCGAGTGCCATTCGTCGATAAACAGGAAACAGCTGATGCTTTGTTTTGGTAACTTTGTCGGCTCAACATATAAGTTACCATCGCTGGAAATATAGCGGTTTATCACAAGATCAAGAGAAAATATTTTTGCGGTCTTATTTTGACTTGATTTTGCGTTCACTCTTGTCCAATCATCCCGCTCTAAAGTATTCCAGGAGCCAAAAGTGAGCCAGACCACTTTGGAAGCTAAACCTTTCAATCCAGATCCACTCCAAAGTGAACCAGTCGAAATGCGTCCAACCTGACTGACTGACCTGAAGTTCAGCCCGACAAAAAAGATTCTATTGTGGTTAAAAAATGGGCACGGTCTCATAAAAGTAATTTCAATTATTGTGCTTATGTTTTTGAATAATGCCGTTAAGCTACTGTTAACAAACATAATTTAACCTTCGCTCATTTCTGCTGACCTTACATCAGTTCTTGTCTTGTGGATTGGCCCTGTAATTATATATTGACAATAAATCAAGTCAAAATATCAGCACTTTGACAGTTAAATGGCAAATTCTACCATTGGAATCTGACCTACCTTCCACCTCAATTATGGGCATTGTAGAGTGTTATGATATCACGCCTATTCCATAAAAGAACCAAACCACCGGTCTGTGGTATAAAGTGAAAATCTGTATTTCCTTAAAACACAAATACTTATAACAAAGATGAACGGAAGAGTTCATTAACAGAAATGTATTGTTTAAAAGTCCTATATTACACACACATTACTCCTGTGACCTTTTAGCCGTGTAAGAATGGTATTACCTCATCAAAAACATACCTGGAGTTTTGTTTCATTCACACATTATAAGCTGTTTACATCTTCAAAGCTCAAAATGCTCTGTTCCACCAAGTGATGTCATTAAGTGGTAGTTTTAAAGTTAACAAAAAGACTAAAACACTTGCTGTAGCTTTAAAGTTAGACTATTCCAGGGCTGGTATACTTCAAATGATTCTAGTGAAAGTGTATGAAGTTGTTTTTGTTGTTTTTGTTGTTGATGTTGATGATGATGATGATGATGATGATGATATGATGACATCACAAGGTGGAACAGAGCGTTTACAGTTTGAGAGAAGAACGCTACAGTATACCAGCCGCCATAAAACATCAAAGAAGAAGAAGACTAAGATGTAGAGGAAAGCACCAATAGCAGCTACAGAAGAAGAATATAGTCTGAAGTCCAAGACGTAGAACTACAGTGGGTGGTGGTAATGTAAACACTTGGATACAATCGCCATAAAACACCAGAACGCGGTCTCAGGATCTGTGCGTTAAACGTGTGTGAATGAAACAAAACACAATTCCAGATATGCTCTCGATGATGGCTCCATGTCTAGACGGCTGCAGTGTCGTGAGTTTGATTCTAGAAACAATTTACTGCATGTCCTTCCTTTTCTCTCATCGCCCTTTTCACTTTAGAATCTAGATCCTAACTTAAACACAAAACAATGATAAAATAGGCTCAACTATGGAACTGCATTGAATGGATTGAACACCTTGGTACGTTCTGTGTCAACTACAGCCAATAAATAGTCTCATGACATTGACTGATTGACATCATGCTGAACTGATCACAGATTTCGAGTAGTTGGCTTTAATCCGATACAATCAGACATCTTCGTGTGCGTGTAAACACCTCACTCCGATAGAAATCGGCGTTCAAAATCTCCGATTGAGACACCCAGATTATGCGGTTGTGTAATCGCACTGAAACTAGACAAGGCTTGTGCGCTGACCTATGACCCCAGAACAAAACCATACATGGAAGAACACAACACCAGGGTTAGCGTGCACTTGATCTGGACAATAACTAACACGGACATTACATAAGAGATGAACAAAACTATCCTTGTTGCTGTTGTCCGAAAATACGCATGACAGTTGTTTATATGTGACGTAAAAGGTCAACCGGAATGGGGGGGGCGTATTAGTCTGCTGAAACGACGCACATCGCCACCTAGTGTTAGGAAGACGAGACGTTCTCGTCTGCATGTATACTTGGACAAGGACAGAGCTTGTCCAAGACTTCAAAACCGAATGTTATAATATGTTTTTTTGGTTTGCATGTAAACCCACTGACTGTATCCCAAGATAGCACTTCATCTTTTATCAATGCTTGTGATAAACATTTAACATGCTTTTTTTATTCCATAAAATGTGTTAAACGACAATGACTGGACGTAAAATTTCCTCCAGGTGACACGTTTAGATGAATGATTTTCTTTCTAAATGATGAAATACTTGCACGCATGAACTGTTATAGCGTTTAACAATTCAAAACGTATTATTATAATATTTTTCTAACGATGAAAAGCCCTCAAAATGTCGCCCATAAACAGGAAACTATAACAAATGAATGATATGAGACTGAACATGATAAAGTCCATGTGTTGCATCAGACCATCTCTTTCCCCGACTCCCTCAGGCCCTCTCTTACTGTTTGTGATGATATACTGCCGCTGCCTGGAAACAACTCGGCCAATCGCAGGCGCCCTCCAGAGTTTCCATGGTAACGTGAAGCCACCCTCGCTGTGAGCCAAGAGGAGGAAATAAAACCTGCTATGTGTGTGTGTGTGTGTGTAAATGTACTGACAGCAGCACATTTACACACAGGCTGAGAAAAAAAGCGCCTGAAACAAGAATGGGAAGATGTCGGCGATGAGAGGAAGAAAGAGAAATGGATTTGTCAAGAAAGCTTTTGATTCGGTGCGTTGACTCAACCTGAAGGTCACCGGTTTGATTCCAGCTCCAAACATTGAATACAGTCCACTACAATAATGCATGCTGGTTGAATGAATCTTGTTCTCTTCTCTCTCAGATTCAGAATCACAACAATTTTGTGACATCATAGGTCGAGCGCAGAGATCGTCCATAAATCATTACCAGACTCATTCTGAAAATGTCTGCTATTAAAAGGACACATATTATGCTAATTTGCCTTTTTTTTTTTTTTTTTTGCTTTTAACCATGTTCCAACATTATTCCCTCATCAAAAACATACACGGAGTAGCATTTAGCTCCATTCACACTAGTTTGATGAATCCTGGTTAGAAAATACTCTCCCCTCCGAGCGTTCAAAGCCCTCCGTTCTGAATCTCCTCGATAACTGACGTTTTCTCCATCTATGACGTGGATCTGAGAATCTTCTCTGCTGTTTTTAAGACCATAAATCATCATGAGACGCAGAAGTGAGAGGCTAGCTTGAAACATGCATTGAAATGTTTGTCTTCAACTGTGTGTAATTCCTTCTGCAACCAGTACATGGCATCAAAAGTCAGTTAGTTCCGTTGGAAACAACAGTTCTAAAAAAATGTTTTTTGTTCTAAAACATGAGATACCTTATTAAATATACTCAAGAGCAGGTTTAAAGGCGAATTACAATACAAAAAAATAATATTTGACTTTTAAATTGCATTCATTAGGACTGTTAGGTAGCATTAGCATTTTTCTAATTTACTAAACTTTTGTTACTTTTATTATCATTATTTAGCCAGACGAAATGTATTTAGCTCAGATGGTTCCAAAAGCCGCCTAAGGCCCGAAGTCACTGGGATAGGCTCCAGTCACCCGCGACCCCGAAAGGGAACAAGCAGTAGAAAATGGATGGATGGATGGGTTCCAAAAGCACACGTGGGACCCTCCAACCTCTCCAAATGGCAGAACGCTTTGATACCTTTTTGTCCAAATCTTCTGCGCATTACTTGTCCTCAGTTACACTTTACATACTTTATTTGTTTTAATGAGACACATTTGTTAGTGCGATGCATTTAACTCTCCCAAGGTTGTCGGACTAAAAGATCAATATTTTTGGGACTGTGGCGTATTTATCATGTTCTTTTTGCTTCCGTGGCAATAGTTTGTTGTTGTTTTTTTGTTGCATGACAGGATTTGAGCCACAAAGATTTGAATACGCAACTTATAACAATAGATACTGACTCAATACTAAAGTGTTTGATTCTGCCATTGACTGATCGCAGCATTAGACATTCTACCTCCAGGTTAAGCATCAGTGGCATAAAGCAGATCCAGTATTATCGTTTAACATGCTATTTTCTGTCGCAATACATCTCACTTGAAAATGTGTTATCGCAACAGGCCTGATCACTTGTGTACCTCCCATCGCGGCCTGTGATCTGGTGCAGAGCAGGTTTAGAGGGAGCCATGTTGCAGTGTTGCGCAGTGCTGCTCTCTCTTCTCTAGTGTCTGTGCTGAAGAGAGGAACTGTGGCTGGATGTGGGTGAAAGGGCGCTGCTGTCAGATGGAGCCCAGCACAGAGGCGCAGAGCAGGGATCAGCCATAATCTAACCTCCCCCCCCCCCCCCCCCCCTCTCGGCGGGAGAGTGAGTGTGGTTGGGTGGGGGAGGACTGCAACATAAGCAGACTGTGTTTTTGAGAATATACTTGTAACATTCCTTTGCGACAGTAGTGGAATGCAGTTTGTTTACTATGTGCTAATATTTTCTGTATGACACAGTGTTTGTACTGTTATTGGACTTTAAACATGCTCTTGAGTACATTTACTTTGGCATCTCAGATTGAAGAGCAAAAAACAAACAAAAACAAAACAAAAATATTACTTCAGGTCACTGGTCTTTCCTACGCTAGGAACTTGCCTTTGGCCTCCATCTACTGGCAGCAGAGGGAATTACACAGGAGTAGTATAGTTTTTTGGGGGGGGGAAAGTATTTAAAGTTGCTCCACCCAATGTTTTATTCTTTACGCAATCAACAGTCACATCTGTTTGCTCCAGTGCAGATATAGCAAATGTTTTTTGAATGTTATTTGTTTGGATCCCCTTGCTGTTCTTTCTGGGGTCCAAAAAATACACTCAATTTGATCACTTGTGCAAAATGTGCATTTTAATCATGACAAAAAAGTATATAAGCAGCTGTTTGGGTGAAATGGAGACCACTGTGTGCTGTTTGCATCTACTTATAGTGTATCTATCCTCCCAGCAGGAAGTACACTGTTAGCATGCTCTTGTTTGTTAGATTTTTTGTAAACTCTGCTCTGAAAAGCGCTTGTAAACTCATCGCGGTGAATTCGGCTGCTCAGAATGCATTAGGTAAGTTTGGATCAAATGGTTTAAAATGTTCTTCAAATGTTTGTATCAGGTACAGCACCTTTAAAGTTGAAAATAAAACTTGAATCTACAGCTTCGCTTGAATAAAAATGCTCTGGTTTGAGTGGTCTGCGGTTGTAACTGGGCTAAAGAGACCACAGCCATTTTCATTGTAAAGTGTTTGTGTTTTAAAATGACTATTATATAAGTGAGGGCACTGTTTCACTGATCTGCTGGAAAAAAAACACAGAAAACATCACAAGACGAGCTATAATAAGATGTGTGTGTGAGAGAGGAAGCAAGAAAGGAAGTGAGAGAGTGAGTGAAAGGGAACAACCACGTATCACAGCTGCACACAAAGAAAGAAAATGTTCACCGTGCTCTTTCCTCATTATTTTGGAGACCTGTGGACACTTGTGGTAGTGCACGCAAATAGATATAGACGTTTGAAACATTGGTCTTATCTCCCAAGAGGGGACCATAATAACCTCAGAGAATATTTGAATGAAATAGTAGTTTTAATGTGAAGGGAAGGCCGGAAGATGAGCTGATGTATCTCCCTCAATCCTGAAAGAAAGAAATGATGTGGAAAGAGTGAAAGAGTGGAATAGAATGACATTTATGGTAGATAAATAAGAAGAAGTGGCATTACTAAATACACAACTGTCACCTTAAAGAGGGTAAGTGTTGTATTTTAAATGTCATAAAGATGGCTGATCTGTTCCCCGGATACGAGGAAAACATGTTCAAATCAAATAGTGTCTCAATAACTGATGACAATGTTGATTCTTCATGACAAACACATTGGATATGACATTGGCCACATAAGTCTCTTTGGTTGCCAGTTTCAAAGCTGTAATTCAGTGTGTTTAAACCTCTCTGATCTGAAATACTACTACATAAAGCCCAACACCTGCACCAATCACACACCAGAGCTGATGCAGCCTCTGCAGTTCTGCTCACTCTTTCAATATTAAGAATAGCCACACAAATAGAATAATGATTGCCTTAGTTGTGCTTGTCAAAGCCTCTCCAAGCACTACAGTGTAGTCATTACTTTTGTTTTTGGTTTGACCTTTAGGGGAGTCCTGGCCAAGAGGCTTCTGCCACACAACACATGGACAAAACATTTCAAATAAAACATTTACAAAACAGACAGCATAAAATTGTTATGGACACATATAGAAACTGTGACGGGTAAATATTAGCATGTCCAGGCCTTTCAGAAAGGTGTGAAAATGAGCCAAGGGTACATACTCGGTTGTAATAAGCCTCTGCCGTAGCCCTGGGGTAGACTGAGGCTCATCATCTGCTCACTTTCATACTTGGCAAGGTAAGTTAAGTGTCTTTCCTAAGGACACAAGTTGGTCTGAGCAGGATTGATCCTCTGACCTTCAGGTTGGTGGACAAAATACTAAATACTGACCCACTACTGCTTCCTATAGAGCTGCAATTAAAATGTTTGTCTGTTTTATAGATATGAGCTGAGATTTTGGAAATTTACAATGGCAATGTAGATCTAAAACAACATTTCACATTGGACATCTATTTCACAGTAGCAAGCAGTTGATACATTTTTCTAATTGGTACCAAAATGGCACACGACACTCCTATGTCACAGATTAAGAGTTTAAAATAAATTCTAGTAAATACAGAGCAGTGGGAGTGTCGGGTATCGAAGGTCAGTGAAAACAGGGATTTTCTTTAATTTCTCATAGAAATGTCTAACTATAAAACATTCAAATAAGTCAAAGTCCAAGCTTGTCTCCATTTAAAACAAAAATGTGAACGTTTATTTGATGTCTGGATGACACCACCATGACGGACACATACAGGTAAATAGATGTAAAAAGCACAGGGCCTGAAATCGAGCCCTGGGGCACACCATCTCACCACAAAAGGCAATGGATTTTTATGCTTACTGTCTGAATTCATATTTTTTATTAATTTAATTAAAAGCATAGTCAAAATTGAATGTCTATATCTGTTTATAATTATACGAGTCTACAAAATTGTGTGGAAGTCTTAGTTTAAGCTTATCTCCATTCAAAGCATAACCAGTTTTTGGCAAAATGCATAATACATGAATGTCTTTCTTTGGGAGCAGATGCAGGGTGTGTTTCAAACTGAATGGAGCACCACCCACCAGAAACCACTCTGCTGCAGCACTTACCATAGACCACAAAGTGAAAGTAATGTCTAGTTTCAACCATAAGAACACTCGAAGAATACAAAATGTTCCTGCTCTATTTTTATGGAAGAAGGTTTACGGGTCAGACACAAATACAGAATGTCAAATATAAAACATGCTATCACGGTTGCTATTTAAGTTTACATTTAAAGCTTTGGTCCTTTTATCCGATCAAAAGCAGAATAAGCTCCTATGGGTTGACAGAATACTTGCCGGGATCCAACCAAACACAACTAATACAAATAGAATATAAATTGAACCTGAATCTTAGCAATTTTTCAAAAAGACGTTTTATCATTCCAAGTTTGTGGCGCTGTGAGACGTGGCTAAAGCTGTTAACAAGAGCTTTTTCTGCATATATTTCACTTCTTTCTTTTTTTCAATGAATCGTTTGGCCCAAAGGCTTCATAAAACATGAGTATATTGTGAAATGGGAATTAGACTGGAGATTGCAGCAAACTGTTGAAAGCCAGAGTCATACCCACATGACCTTTTCACATTTCTTTACGTAAAGCATTGGGTTTGGATCATGTTAGATGCAATATGCAATGGAAATATAATATTTTTGATTTTTTAGTGTCATGCGGCGATAATCATCTTTTGCTAACGTGAGCTAGCTTTGATTTGCTCAACATTAAATGACCATCACTGGAAATATGGTTTATCACAACTCAGTGTCATTATTTTCAGTTTCTATCTGCTTTTTGTTTTTTCCAATGCTGCGTTGTTTAGCTTCTCCTTGTCTTAGGTGGGCCCAACAGGGATAGACTGCTTTGGGAGGTGCTATCTCTTGTGGGCCGCTCAGGACCACTCAAATGGCCCAATACTCTGGACTTAAGACAGTGGAAGCACTTTTCACACAAGAGTCCAAAGTGAAACCGTGTAAAGAATGCTATAATTTACACATATTCACTTTCTATGCGACGCATGTTTGTAACTTCCTGCAATAAATGTGGTGTAAGTAGAAATGTTATCAAATATGTCACATTACCTGAGTCTGTCTTTAAAATGGTATTATTCTACGTTCATTCCTCCCCCTCTCTTGTTGATGTTGCATGTGGAGTAGTTTGCTGAGGTATATACTTCACAGGCTGGCACCAGAGCTGCCCACAGCCTCATGTTTTATTCAGGAGATCAGGACCTACATAAGAACAGCTCACTCTGATCTACTCTGCACAAAGTTCCCTTAAGGACGAAGAATGGACTGAGTGTAGCTAAGACCTTGCACCTTTCCTCTGCCGGATACGCTCAAAACTTTGGATTATAAAACAAACAAAACTGTGGCGCCTAGAAGGACATTGAAAGTGCTCACTTCAATGTTATACGCATTTGTGTCAAAGAAGTCTGTTTTTAAGTTTTAAGGCATGAGTTGAGTGAAAAACACGCAAAGTGAGACATATTATGTAGCTCACTAGTTTGAGTGATTCATTTAAGATTGAATAATCCTGAATTCTACTGCATTTGGAGCTTGCGTGCTCAGAATTCACACTCGCCCACGACTTTGTACTCAATTGCGAATCATGAAAAATGCTGGGTCAAATGCGGAGAAATGTTGAGTGGACATTTAACATAAGATAAGATAAGATAATATATTCCTTTATTGTCCCACATGGGGAAATTTCATTGGTGCAACGCAGGTAGATACAGAGGTAGATACAGAAGAACAGAACAGATCACTTATAGGAAGTCTGAAAAAAACTCTCAGTAGAAGAGCTCTTATGGCCCGTTCAGACCGGTGCGGCAAAAGCGTCCAGTTTACATTCAAAGTCTATGTAAACGCACGTCGAGCACCTCCTGCGTTTTTGCGGCGCCGCTTCCGCTTATTTGCGGCGCGATTCGCCGAGGAGCGCGGCGAGGCGGGCGCGCATTTGCGTTTTCCGCTCGAGACGCTTTGACGGGCGTAAAAGCATCAAAGCATCAAAACGGTTCGCCGCAAATAAGTTCAGAATTTTGAGCTTTTCTGCGGCGCGGCGGTGCAGCAGCCAATCAGAGATGACGCTCCGGTGATGTACGTACACATTTCACCCCGAGAAGAACCGGCACCACAACAATGGCAGACGATATATATATATATATATATAGATAGATATAGATATAGATATATATATATATATAGATATAGATATAGAGATAGATAGATATATATATATATATAGATATATAGATATATACATATATAGATATATATAGATATATATAGATATATATATATAGTTATTTACTGTTCTATTTTTCCACAAAATAAATTATTTTATATTATAAAATGTGTGTCCTGTTTACATGCATCTTTTTCATATATATAATACTGGGGAGTCTGTGGGAAATTCAGTGGCTATTTAAAGATGAACTTATTTAATTTACCACAATTCAAGATCATAAACAAAAACAAACAAGGACAAGATGAGATAATCCTTTATTAGTCCACACAGTGGGGAAATTTCAGTGTTACAACGCACAAGTAGGTGCAGAAGTAAAGAGAACAGAGAACTTAAGAGCTGAGAGGCTTCTCACTGTTTTATTCATTTAACTTTATCTCATTCTGTGTAAACAACATGACATTTGGGCTCAATCTTGAGTGAGCATGTGGTCTTTGCTATAAATATGAAAATCCCTTTATCAAAAACACTTCTGTGTTGTGGACGTCCAGTCCTCTGTGTTGTGGACGTTCAGTCCTCTGTTGTGGACGTCCAGTCCTCTGTTGTGGACGTCCAGTCCTCTGTTGTGGACGTCCAGTCCTCTGTTGTGGACGTCCAGTCCTCTGTTGTGGACGTCCAGTCCTCTGTTGTGGACCTGAAGCTGCTGGTGATTGTAGTGTAGAAATCCCCAGTGGCAAGAGATCTGAATAATAAAACAAACAAATAACTATATAGCCTAAATTTAGTTTACTTGTACTTTAATTAAATATACCACAATCGGATTTTAAATGGTGCACTATAACAACATATTAACGCTATGAAAACTATGTTTAATTTTTACTATCTATGTACTTTTCATTGGTTTTATACACAACCATAAGCACATACACAGCAGATACACAGCACATACACAGCACATACACAGCACATACACAGCACATACACAGCACATACACAGCAGATACACAGCACATACACAGCACATACACAGCACATACACAGCAGATACACAGCACATACACAGCACATACACAGCAGATACACAGCAGATACACAGCAGATACACAGCACATACACAGCACATACACAGCAGATACACAGCACATACACAGCAGATACACAGCACATACACAGCACATACACAGCACATACACAGCACATACACAGCACATACACAGCAGATACACAGCACATACACAGCAGATACACAGCACATACACAGCATATACACAACAGATACACAACAGATACACTTTATTATTGCGCTCAAACATGAATATTTCTGTACTGACCTGATGGACAGATGGACAGGCGTCTGTTGTTGTTGTCCTGGTACATGTCCACGCAACAAAGCAGGAAACAAGTCATCAAACAGGACCCGGGACAAACGAAACTACAGCTGAGAGCGAGATTTATCTAGTCTTGAAGCAAATGATGTTATTGACTCAACTCGGATCACTGGTGGATCCAGACACGCCGCCGAGCGTCTCCGTTTTTGGGCTTTGAAGAGCAAATACGCAAAAGGCACTTTCTCAACTTTGATCCGCCATTAGAGAAGCCAGACTGACAACACCTCCACTGCCCATGCGCACGCGGCAAACGCGCGTCTGCTTACTATATTTCGTCTCTGCTCCGCTGCGTCGAGAACGCGGCGTATTTGCGTTTTTCTTCGTGCGTACTTGCGTCCAACTTCGCCATAACGCGCGAATAGGCGTTTGCGGTTTGAACGGGCCATTATAAACAAAAACTCCCATAGACAAATAAATAAATACATAAATACCATTGCACGTGATCACGACAGTAATTGCACATGAATTTCACAGTAATTGCACATATGACGGAATTGCACATGGTTAGGTTTCTTGCTCTGGTGAGATGGTGTGCCCCAGGGTTCGATTTTAGGCCCGGCGCTTTTTAACCTGAATATGCTCCCTCCAGTCTAAGAAGTGTCATCAGGAGTCACCTAGATGTGTATTATCAGCATAACTGCCATTTTTTAGTCAAAGCAAAATCCGTAAAGTCATCCATAATGCCCTGCTCTCTCCCAAAAGTAATGCTACAAAAGGGGGTTGGACAACATTACGCTGCATGCTCCTGTTTTAAAATAACTGCATTGGTGTGTTTTAGAATCAATTTTCCGGTCCTTTTTAAGACGTTTTACCCTCGCGGCCCCAGCTGGCGCCTGGTCAGTCCCAAAGTCAGGACACACACTCACGGCAAAAGGTCTTTCCAGTACGACGGCCCCCGATGATGGAATAAGCTGTCGGAGGAACTTTGAGCTGCAGAGATGTCATTTTTTTAGTAAGCTCAACACCCACCTTTCTAGCTAAGCCTTGGAAGTTATGAAAAGCACTCATAAACTTACTGTGGTGAATGATTAGGATGCTTGAAATATATGAGAAATTGAGGAACACATCTTTGATCACTGCAAACATTTTAAAATGACCTACCGGTCGTTCTGTTTTTCGTACGTTTTAAGACCGTAAAAATCCCTCCAAGCCTTACTTGGCATGCTCACTACTTTTCTATTCCAATCACAAAAGAAAAGTACGAGGAAAAGAGGGTGAGCACCGTAAATTCCAAGAGGAATTCTTGTTTGTTCTTCCCAAGGCAAATCCACTGTGGTCGTTCTGGAGACAAACACGCACGCACAGTATGAAATCTGTGCATATTATATAAGGTTTGGCGGCCCATTCCTTCTCCCTGGTCTGTCAATGTGGAAAATAACAAGCACCGCTGAGTTAATGGGTTGTTACATGGCTCTTTGTTTTGACTGACACGTTTCTGAACATTCTGCTTACAAAGAGGTTTTTCCTACTTCCAGAAATGTTCACTTATGATCCAGCTCTTTGTACACATCCAAATGTTCCTCCTCACATTTGAGACGGTCCCTTACCTTAAATTCATTAGTCCAGTTTATTATGTAATGCAGTCTTTGGCAATACGTTTTGGGACTCTAAGTGCAGTGTTGTCCTTGGGGAGCTTTCTCTTGGAGACGTTTGCTTTGGTATTAGTGTGTGTCGGAGCGGCCAGAGCTTTGGGGGTTCAGGGTGGGGGATATAAGGGTGGGGGATACAAGGGTGGGTGTCGGTGCTTGGAGTAAGTGATTCCCCTAAGTGCTGGTCTAATAAAAGGTGATGGGAGAGAGAGAAAGAAGATGACACCCCAGATGGATGGGTGCTCCCTGGATTAGATTGAATGGATGAAAGTTTAATGATTTTTTTCTGAAGAAGAGCTGGAAGTGAAGTAGGGGGAAAATGGAGGCACTTATGGGAAGCATATATACAAAAACAGTGCAGCAAAGACAGGAAAGGCATAGAATTATTCAGCAAAAGTGCTTTTTTTTGGTTGCTTTTTAAATTGGGTATTTTTTAAAATATTATTATTTTTATTGTTTTTATTATTAATTAATAATTAATTATTTCATATTTTTCTTTGTATAGGTAATTTTGTTTCATGTACGTTTGTGTTGCTGTATGTTAATTAAAACAAAATACATAAAAATAAAATAAAATAAACCGGAAACAACACCAGTATTTTAATGCGTTTTAGTAGACCATATATTTCTTTCTTTCTGTTTTATTTTTATTTTATTTATTTATGATACCATGTATTATTATTTATTATTTTTATTTGCTCATTTTCTAAATTAATTATTTAGAAATTACATTTTTACAAATATATTTATTTTTTATATATTTTATATACAATGTTATCCATTGTTATATATATATTTCCAATTGTATTTTGTCCATCACAATTGTTTTTATTTTATTTTAATTTGATTTAGTTTATGGTATTGTTGTTTATTATAACATTTCCATATTAATTATTGCCATAATTATTTATAATAGTGTATTATATATTGCTACCTTTTTACTTATTTCACAGCAGATGCTGCATTCCAAATAGAAGATGTTCAACCATCTACAATGTTCATTTTGTTCCAACCGTTTTAGAATTTCTCATCTCTTTTTATCTGTTTCAACCATATACGCTTCCAAAGTTAAATATTTACTAATATAATTTTTAAACCCACTGATATTAAGTGGAAATCTATTTGTAGCCTTATAAATAAACTGTTTACCCAATGAGATGATTAAATTATCCAAGTCTTTACCATTTTTAACTCTCCCAACAGAATACATGCAAAATCTAAATTAAGCACCAAACCAATCTCAAAACACATTTTATCAACTTGCAAACAAAATGAAGCCACAATATGGCAGTGTCGGAACAAATGTGTATTCTGTTTAAAAGAAGAAGAAACAAGATTGAAAAAAAGAAAAATACACAACAAAAGCAAGATAATTTCACTTTTAACTGTTGATCATTCATTTGTTGATCTGGTTTAAGGAATGATCTCTGTAATTACTGAAGCTTTCCACAAAGTTCAATGTTTTAGGGTAAAAACTGTTCATAGAGTTATACAAGTTCCTGCTCTCCATCTGTCCCTCTAAAGACATCACACATTCTAGAATCTTTCAAAGATGAGGCAATTTAATGTGTTTAAGCGCCTGTGCCTGACATTAGTTTCTTCTAAATCAGGAACACACTTTCATTTCATGCAGTATATTGTAAAAACATCTTTTTGTGAAAAAATGAAATATAAAAATGATATTGTTGACACATTTAAAAAGGCATCTTGTTGAATGAGAACCAGAGACTGTTTCGACCAATCAAAGGAGCTGATGAAAAAGAACCAGATGGAAACAACAGCCTGTAACATCTCAGTTGTTTCTGTCATAGTTCAACATCAGAGTTAGAGAAAGGACTAACTCGTCTCCATGGAGATGTTATCGTTTTGCCAGGAATGTTCCACAGCATGGCATTAAACTTCTCTATCTCCATGGTGACGAACAAGCGTCGCCACTGGTGCAAGTTAAAGCTCAGATCTGTAATCACAGTAGGAACAATCCATGTTTTTCAATGTATATGTGTGAAAAAATTCAAAATAACTATATAACTGACTATAATGAAGTGCAAGAAACGTTTAATTCCAGGGCAACTGTAATATCTCCATGGAGACAAGCAGGAGGCAGACCTGAAAAGTTAGTGCACCTTTGAAATGAACATTGCATTGGCCCTGAACCCGAGCCCTGGTTGCTTAGGAGAGCACTAAAAAGCACAATTATTTTCATTTGTACTTGAATTAAACTTTTCATTAGGCCAATCTCAGCAACAATATTTGAGTTCTTGGCGCGAGTGCTGTGGGTCGATAACGAGGAAACTGCTCTAGCAAACGTCATCATCACTGGTCACGTCTACGTTCCCCTCTTGTCTAATCATCTCGTCCATCGCAGAGTCCGACATTTAGAACTTAAACGGGAGACACTTTCAGACCGAACCAATCCACTCCAAGTGTTAGTCATCACATTACATCTCATTACATCTCATTTACATCTCATTTACATCACATTTACATCACATTTCACCTACATACTTTTTTTTAGAGACATATTTTCTAATTTGGTTGGACATTTACTCATCCGGATTTTTCAGTTTTTTTATATGAAGATAAATTTGTTATCTTAAGTTCCGGAGCAGGACCACATAGAGCTGGGTTGAAATAATCGATTTTGCGATTTTTAATCGATTTGCATATTAATGACTGATTATCGATTCGTACGTCCAAAGATCGTTTTTTTTTTTTTTTTTTTTTAATTTAAATTCCTTTCTACATTTCCCTCAGTGAACTTCAATCTACCTTCAAGAAAGATCATTCAGGACTCCTGGATGATCTTTCTTGAAGGTAGATTGACCCTTAACCTTTTCATCAGTCTTCCATCAGTAACTACCATTTCACCCTGGAGAGACAAAGAGACCACGAGAAAGGACTGTTTAGCAAGCTTTATTCGTGGGTTATTTGGCGCTCAGACCCCGGCGGAAGACGTTGCGATCATGGGCACTCCATGATCTATTTGTATTAGATGTCTCCCCCCGGAGCCTGGAGCCTTTAGTTGCCAGACTGGGAGGAGCCCATCGGGGGAGAGCCCACCCACACCGAGACTGTGGGGGGAGAAGATTTAGTTTAGTTTGCATTGTTTAGGTTAAGTTCACTGTTATTCTGTGTGGTTATCGTAATTTGCCTTGTTGTTACTTGTTTAAGTGAGTTATTTTAGTTATTTTTTAGTTATTTTTCTTTCCTTATGTGATTTGGGTTAGTCCTGTTTCTATTTGAACCCTCCTTTTTGTGACCGTAAGCTCTGTTTTTTGTTAACTTATGGTCAAGTTGGGTCCAATTTTGAATTATTTGAACGATTTTGAGTCTTCGTTAAATAGATTTTTTTGTCTTAATTCAAATACCTGGTGTTCTGGCCTTTTTATGTCAGCTCCATTTAATTAAGGCTGTTTCTAGACCTGGTTCAGTCCAAATCACTGTCGTATTCAAGATTTTACATTAGCTGCAAACAACATATCACTCTCTGGGCCACCGTACAGAGACGCCGCCATAGTACCAGTACGTTTTAGTTTGATGTGAGACGAGAGGGGAGTGGGATGGAGCAGAGGCGCAGGAGAAGAGAGAATCAGTGTGAAATTGTGGCAGATGAAACAGAAAGTGTGAGAGCTGCTGAGGCTGAGCTGCATGACAATCAGGGCTATTTATAGAAGTGTGGAGACCAACGCCGCTCAGAGGGGACAACAACGCCACTGCTGCCCTACGCACGCATTTAACAATCACCCAGTTATGACAATGTTATAGATTAGAACATTTGGGGTGGGAAAAAACAACAAACTGTCTTGAGAATTGAGATTTTAGAGACTGTATTTATATTTGAACAAGTTGCGTGTGGAAACTACAACTGCAAACACATTCTACTTATAGTTATAAATACATTTACATAAACCTGCATACATTGAGTGTTCTTTCAAGGTGAATGAAAGAATTATCCTACAAAAATAATATCGCATGAGTAAGTTAAAGTTATGTAAAAGAAATGAGTAGCTGAAATTGAGTTTATTTATAGATTTTTTTTCTCATTTGCGTAGAGTTTATTCATGATCCTGGTATGATTCGTCAAGTTAAAGTTAAAGAACCGAAAGAAATAAGTGTGACGCTGCAAATGTGCTACAAAGCTAGCATGTTAGCATCAGCTGTTTCCTGTTTATCAACTCAGAGCATTCGTGTCAAGACCTAAACTATTATATATAATATATATATATTTCCAGTGCATCAAATCCACATAACATGAAGAAAACGCGGTGTAGAGGCGCAGAATAGTTAATAAATACACACACAAACTGTACAAATTATTAGCTTTGACATTTGGGGCTTTTCTGTTTGATCTTTCAAAATGTAGGAATCATCCATTTGGCTTGTTTCCACTGGTTCACTTTGATGTGGATTTGTATGATCCGAAATATGATGCGTATTTACCCGTTTAAGCAATCCAGAGGAGACACTGAGAACAAATTTCCAACGGTTTCTAGCTCGCATTTGGCTCACGCAACGCTTTAGCTTGACACGATTGGACGCAGACTCAGGTGAAAACAACAGTGTAAAAAAGCAGATACAAACACTGACCTGGATTTTCAATGACGGTAACGGATATGTTGAAACCACTTGCTTGGCTAAACAAAGCTAGCATGTTAGCATCAGCTGTTTCCCGTTTATCGACCCACAGCACTCGTGTCAAGTCCTAAAATATTTATATATTTATATTTCCAGCGCATCTGACATTATCCAAACTAGAGCTGGGTTGAAATAATCGATTTTCCGATTTTTAATCGATTCGCATATTAATGACCGATTATCGATTCGTACGTCCAAAGATTATTTTTTTATTTATTTTTTTAAATTGAAATTATTTTCTACATTTCCCTCAGTGAACTTCAATCTACCTTCAAGAAAGATAATTCAGGACTCCTGGATGATCTTTCTTGAAGGTAGATTGACCCTTAACCTTTTCATCAGTCTTCCATCAGTAACTACCATTTCACCCTGGAGAGACAAAGAGACCACGAGAAAGGACTGTTTAGCAAGCTTTATTCGTGAGTTATTTGGCGCTCAGACCCCGGCGGAAGACATTGCGATCATGGGCACTCCATGATCTATTTGTATTAGATGTCTCCCCCCGGAGCCTGGAGACTGGTGGTGCTAGATGTGAAGAGAAGGTTGAGGATGAGGGGAATGTAGAGGAGGAGCTGGGGAGGTGGTGGGTCGCAGTACGGTTTGAGTGGCTGAGCCATCTGCCTGAGGCTTAAATGTGACCGCCTGGTGCCGATTGGGAGCGGGGAGGAGTCACTTGAGAGCGTTGATTGGGGATGAGGAGCAGGTGCGAGGGCCATGGTACAGACGTCCCCTGACCTTTTACCCTCCTTCTTGGCTGTGAAAAACTGCATAACCTCTTTGGGATAAGCGCAGAAACCTGGAAGAGTCCATGGTGAAGTGAGGGATCTGACTCTCACAGACGGACAGGCGGACGCCGCTTGAGTGCGATGATGGCGCTGGGGAGAGGGGTCTGGGATCTGCTTCATGAAAAAGTACAATTCAGGTAAGATTTGTAAGAAAACATCTGTTATGTTTGGGTAATGTCGGTCATGAGAACACATTCTGTCGATAAAAGTCGCGTTCCTCCAGAAGCTCAAGACAATTGAGAGAATTTTGTCTGATGAGATATTTGATCACACCACACATCAGAAGCACGATGTTGAAAACTCCTCAACATGCTGGAGGCTTTGGAACTGGAAGGCCAGTCATGCTCGTTTGTTCTGAAAGCGTGCTAAAATAAGACCTTTTGGGGGATTTTTTTGTAGCTATAGCACAATGTACTTAGGTTGGTTTCTCAAGAATGATTTTAGGTTGTTTTATCGTTTAATGTGATGTTGATGAGAAGCCAGAAGGTAATAAACAAGACGTTGGTTTAAAAAAATACCGTTTTACATTGAAACGATGGACTGATATAATAGAAGAAACGTATGTGATGGAAAAAATGACATATTACTTCAGATTGAAAGCTGGTAAATTTGAAAAACAATGGAAAAAAAATTGCGTTTTTAACTGTCACTCCAAAGAAAAATCTGCTAAACTATTATAGAACCCCACAGATTGTTCCATTTGTTTCCAAAAGCACTCCAAGGCAAACCGGTCTTTTTAGACAAAGAGATATAAAAGCTTCTGCCCTTCATCTGAGTTCATGAACACAATCTATTAATTCTGTTAATTACCCCACGCCAACACTGTAAACCAAATGTGATTAAACTATCAGCAAGGTCTATGTAGTGACACTCTTGGCTAACGCTCTATTTTCCTTTCCTTTGGCTGTCATTTCGCAGATCCGTTTGTCAGAGCAGGTTGTGATTGGGTCCGAGCTGAAGAGCAGATGGAGAGGAGAGCGTGGGCGGACTGGACGGGATTTACAGCCCACTGAAGAACAGGACACAGACTTAATTAATTATGAATCTGCAGAAGCTCGGCCAAGCACACGGCGCAAGGAGGCGGAAAGGAGAGTAAGAGAGAGGCCGGCCATCTCACACGATCACTGTGTGTGAAGAGTTAGCCAAATGAAAATGATATGTATGGAAAAGTCCATTTGAATATGTTTAAAAGTGGAATACAAATGAAGCCTGCGTAAATTCAGCCTGGAAGACCTAACTCCACCCATCTACGTCAAGGCCTCCATGGAAGGACCCCTCTCCCCAGCGCCATCATCGCACTCAAGCGGCGTCTGCCTGTCCGTCTGAGAGAGTCAGATCCCTCACTTCACCATGGACTCTTTCAGGTTTCTGCGCTTATCCCAAAGAGGTTATGCAGTTTTTCCCGGCCAAAGAAGTAGGGTGTAAGGTCAGGGGGCTTCTGTACCATGGCCCCTACACCTGCTCCTCATCCCCAATCAACGCTCTCAAGTGACTCCTCCCCGCTCCTAATCAGTGCCCAGGTGGTCACATGGCAGGCAGATGGCTCGGCCGCTCAAACCGTACTGCGACCCACCACCTCCCCAGCTCCTCCTCTGCATTCCCCTCATCCTCTACCTTCTCTTCACATCTATCAAATCAAATCAAATCAAATCAATTTATTTTTGTAAGGCCCAAAATCACAACAACAGTTGCCTCTGAGGGCCACAGGGAGAAATGAATCAACAATGTCTGTGGTGGCGATGAAGTCAGACAATGTCTGTGGTGGCGAGGGACGATGTCCCAGGGTCCTCTGTCCTTAGACTCTCCTTCTCGGCCAGGAAAAACTACAAAAAAAACCTCTTTGGGAAAAAAGCGTAGAAACCTGGAGGAGTTCCAGTGAAGGAGAGATCCGACTCTCACAGACGGACAGACGGACACGAGGAGACTGGAGCTGGACCCACTCTTCAGGCAGAAGAGGGACCGTCTGAGTCGAGCTGGACCCACTCTTCAGGCAGAAGAGGGACCATCTGAGTCGAGCTGGACCCACTCTTCAGGCAGATGAGGGACCGACTGAGGCGAACTGGAGCCACTCTTCAGGCAGATGAGGGACCGTCCACACAGGGCAGGGACCACTTCACCAGGAGAGGGGCATCTGGGTCCACAGGTCCTCAGGAGTGAGAGAAAGAAAAGAAGGCGGTGAACAGTTTGCAAGTGGAATCAAAAAATAAATATTGTTTGATAGCATAAGTAGTCAGAAGAAGAAGAGGATAGTGCTCAAGCTGTCATACTTCCCCCAGCATAGTTACTCCTAGGGCAGCGTAGCTGAAGCTGTGGGTTTATCTTTATGTTCCTAACTACTCTGACCATAAGCGATTTCGAAGAGGAACGTTTTAAGCCTGGACTTAAATGAAGAGACTGTGTCAGCATATTTAACATGGGTCGGGAGCTGATTCCATAACACAGGAGCTTGGTAGCTAAACGCTCTACCTCCTACAGTACTTTTAGAGACTCTTGGCACCACCAGAAGGCCAGCATTCTGAGAGCGAAGAGCTCTGTTTGGATGATATGGTTCTATAGCATCTTTGAGGTAGGATGGGGCCATGTCATTTATGGCTTTGTAGGTCAAGAGTAGAATTTTGAATTTGATTCTAGACTCGACGGGGAGCCAGTGAAGAGACTTCAGCACTGGCGTAATGTGCTCTCTTCTTTTTGTTCCTGTTAGTAATCTTGCTGCTGCAGTTGAAAGCTTTTTATGGAGCTTTTAGGACACGCTGCAAGCAGGGAGTTACAGTAGTCTAATCTAGTCGTTACAAATGCATGGATAAGTTTTTCAGCATCACTTTTAGGCAGGATTCTTCTGATTTTGGCGATGTTGCGCAAATGGAAATAGGCTGTTTTACAAGCTTGATTTATATGAGCTTTAAATGAGAGCTCCTGGTCAAATAAGACTCCAAGGTTTCTTACAGTAGAACTGGAGGCTACACTGACATTGTCCAGTGTGACTATCTGCTCAGATAGAGCGTCTCGTAGATGCTTAGGGCCAAGCACAATGACCTCGGTTTTTTCAGGGTTAAGAAGCAGGTAGTTTAGTGTCATCCAGGTTTTTATCTCCTTCACACAAGTACTAAGTCTGTCTACTTGATCGCTCTGATCAGGTTTCATTGATAAATACAGCTGAGTGTCGTCTGCATAGCAGTGGAAGTTAATGTCATGCTTTCTGATAATGTTGCCTAATGGTAGCATATAAAGAGTAAACAGAATTGGACCGAGTACCGAACCCTGTGGCACACCGTAAATTACTTTAGAGCTTGGTGAGGAGCTCTGGTTTACATTAACAAATTGGAACCTATCAGATAGATAGGATTTAAACCAGCTGAGGGCTGTTCCTCCAACACCTACATCACATTCTAACCTCTGCAGTAGAATGTTGTGGTCAATGGTGTCAAACGCTGCGCTGAGGTCCAACAGAACCAGGATTGAGACCAGTCCATCGTCAGCGGCTAATAACAAATCATTTGTGACTTTAACTAGTGCAGTTTCAGTGCTGTGGTGGGCTCTGAACCCTGACTGGAAAACTTCAAATAAGTTATTGTCCTGCAGGTGGCGACAAAGCTGTTTTACTACAACTTTTTCAAGGATTTTAGAGACGAAGGGAAGATTTGAAATAGGTCTGTAGTTTACCAATAGGTCGGGATCTAGATTAGGCTTTTTCAGAAGAGGTTTAATGACTGCATGTTTGAAGGACTGTGGAACATAGCCACTTTGGAGTGAAGTATTTATTATATTAAGAATAGGGTCTATAATTAGGGGAAGAATGTCTTTGAGGAGTCTGCTTGGAATGGGGTCTAGGACACAAGTTGAGCTTTTAGAGGACATAATGGCTGAAGTTATCTCTGCTTGATCAACAGCTGTGAACCTTTCTAGGTTTACAGGTGGATTTATATGGGACGTTAGATTTACAGCTTGGGCTAGTTCAGGGCTAATAGCGGGGGTAATTTCATCTAATTTATCTCTGATTGTTTTTATTTTATTGTTAAAAAATAGGAGGAAATCATCAGAGTGTAGCTGGGATTGAGGGCTCTACTGCACTGTGACAGTTTGTTAGCCTAGCTACAGTGCTGAAAAGGAATTTAGTGTTACTTTTGTTGACTTCTATTAGATTTGAATAATATCTGGTTTGGGCCTTACGCAGAGCCTGCTTATAGGACAGCAGGCAACTTTTCCATGCTTTTAGGGATTCTTCGGTGTGAGAGCGACGAAATAATCCCTCTAACTTTCTAACTCTTTGTTTATGTGAACGCAGTTCTTGGTTGTACCATGGGGAGGCGCGCTTTGGCCTAATGACCTTCTGTTTTAACGGTGCTACAACGTCAAGAGCAGACTTCAGAGAATTCATGGTCAAGTCGACACATTGATCACTTAAACTGGGACTAAAGCTGTTCTCAGCAGGATCACATGACATGTCACTGAATATTGGCTCTATTATTTCTTTGAATTTTGAGATAGATTTTTCAGATATTGTCCTTTTCATTATAACTTTATTTTGTGGGACTGGATGATCTTTAAGAATAAACTGAAAGGTAATTAGGAAATGATCTGACAATATAGGGTTTTGAGGGAGGACAATGAGGTCACTAATCTCTGTTCCATACGTTAGGACAAGATCCAGAGTGTTCTTCATGGCTGGGTGGGGTGGACTCATTTAGTCTGACGTAGTCGTCTTGTTGAAGCCACGTTTCAGTTAGAGCTAGAAGATCTATGTTATAGTCACTAATTAATTCATTAACTAAGAGCGATTTGGAGGAAATTGCTCTAATGTTTAGCAGTCCACATTTTACGTGTTTATTCATTTGTGTATTTGTGTCATTTGTGATTGTTATTTTCCTTAAGTTATTTGGTCTGACGCCTGAAATATTTTTTCTGAGATGTGACTTTTTGGCATTATTTGTACGAGGGACACGAGGGACACACACAGTCTCTATCTGTCTTGAATCTGAACACTTCACATGTAACAGAACGGGCGAGAGTTCAGCGACAGAGGAGCGTCTTAAACTGCTGCTCTGCGCCCGGGGCTCATCCCTAGATGGTCACTTAACACGACTAAGACTATCGGTCAAATTCCGAACTAATAGGGATGATCTACCACCACCAGTCTCCAGGCCCCGGGGGGACACATCTAATACAAATAGATCATGGAGTGCCCATGATCGCAACGTCTTCCGCCGGGGTCTGAGCGCCAAATAACTCTTGAATAAAGCTTGCTCAACAGTCCATTCTCGTGGTCTCTTTGTCTCTCCAGGGTGAATTGAAATGTTTTATGTGTCGGGCTCAGATCTGTGAAAAAAAGGTTGTGTTGAACGATGGTGGTTCAAGGACTCTACTCCATGACTTGAGTTAAAGTACGAATGCAGAAGCGCGGTTGATTTGAATACTTGTTTAGAATTATTTGGTGTAGTATTTACCAGGACACGATACTTTCCCTACGCTTTAGGCACACAAGTTCATCACCAGTTTAGTCCAGTTTAGTTTTAAGTGTCTCTTTAATGTCCGTTGTTGTCCAAGTGTTTGGGCAAACACTCTGCCCGGATCACTACAGGTCTCAGAATTGTTTGTCATAAAGATTTGGTCTTAGCACGCCATCTACTGGCAGCAGATGGAATTACCATCGGGTTAAAAGCCTAAATGGTAAAATTGGTGGGTTTTTATATTCTAGAAATCCAGATTTTCCTATTATTACATTGTACTTTGCCATAAAACATCGAAAAGGTAAATTCACAAATGTTTAACCTCATGAATAGTAACTTGACCCATTAATGTAGTGTATTATAAATACTATAAATGGCAATTTTATTTAGATTGGTGAAAGAATAAAACAATCAAAGAAACAAACAAGGAAATGTGTGAAAATACTTTTTTAGGTTCTGTATAAAGAATGACATAACGTAAGCGTGTACATTACGATTATTTATATTATTCTAGTTGGCGCCTCATCTCTATCAAATATAATCAAGATATAGAAAGTTGTGATGTCATCGGAAACCCGGCAATACAAGTACCAAAAACCTCTTTCCAAGTTGAAATGTACAACAGCCTGGTAGAACAATTGACAGTTAACTATTAGGACAACGCATTGTAAATCAGCGACACCTTGCCTCGCAGACAGACCTCTCACTGCCGCTGCGTCCTTATTCAGCTCTGCCAATGTCAGTTATAAATAGCAGTGAGGCTGGAGGGCAGTGCACAAACAAACTACAACCGGGAGAAGAGAGAGGCCGCTCTGCTCTACTGTGCTGTGGGAGAACGCTCGGAACGGAAACAAATGACATATATTTAGTGAGAATGTGTAACAATATTTCACTGTAACTAATTCCTACGGTGACAGGACAAAAGTGGAACGTGTTTATACCCAGTTTCTTGCTAGGGCTTTCTTTGGGTGCTCCAGCGGCAAAGAACGTGCAGAGAAAGGGGACAATCCTGGTCAAGATGGGTCAAGATCCTGGTTCAGGTTTTCACTGGACGATTGGTCAAACGTAGAGACGATAAAACAGCCTACCGACTGAAAATTTCAAATCTGATCAATTCTGGAGATCGATGCGCCTTCATAATTCGTACACGTCATCGAGAGCCGCTCTGCCGGACCATGTTGAGGGCCCTCACTATGGAGATGGTTCATGGGGGCCAAAATGGAGGAGCATTGGGTTCGACCGTGGCTCCAGTAGCGACAGTTTGTCCCGAATCCCGCTCCTGACATAGATATTGTTCGTAAAGCGGTCGGATCCACTGTCCCACATCCGATCGCAGCTAATGTTTGTGTGTCCTTGGGCAAGACACTTAACCCGCCTCGGCCCCAGTGCATGTGTGTGTGTGAATGGGTGAGTGGTTCCTTGATGTAAAGTGCTTTGTGTGCCTAGAAGGTTGAAAAATGCTATATAAATGCTATGCTAATGCTAATGCTATATATATAAAAATTATAAAAAACGACTAAAAAGTGAAGAGTGGCTTTAGGTCAGCAGGAACCATCATGTTACAGCAACGGTGGTTTGAAAGCAGGAGAATAAAGACAACTCGAACATGCATGACTCAAACATAACTTGGAGTGCGTAAATCAGGGGTGTCTACCGTATTTTCTGGACTATAAGTTGCACCTTTTTTCATAGTTTTGCCGGTGTGTGACTTATACTTATATAATTGTACTATTATTTCACTCTGGTGAGACAAAGAGACCACAAGAATGGACTGTTTAGCAAGCTTTATTCGTGGG